>NC_089809.1:40698838-40701338 GCF_029633855.1 Hoplias malabaricus
GTGTTACAGTTTAGACGAATGTATTACTAAATTATAAACATGATATACAGATATTTAGGTATTTATTATTATATTTTTATGTACTATATTCTGCTGGTTTTGGTCGGGAGGCTCCTGAAACACCTACTGGAGGGCGAGAGGGTAAAAAGTCTGTGGGCAAGTGGGAGGAATCCTTCTGGGAACTGTAGTGAATTAAGAGTACAGGGGGTCCTCGACTTACGACGTTGATCTGTTCCTACGTCGTGTCGTAAACTGATTTTCGGTGTAAGTCGGAACATGTGTGTGTATAAACATGCTAACTTTACTGCTTAACACACTCCAGGCTGTATTAACTACATCAGGGGGATGAAATGGCACTCGATGGAACAAACTGTATCTTGTAAAACTCAAATTAAATTAAAAAATTAACCTAGATTAGTGCTATGTTTATTGTTTTTTCCCGTTGGACCATGAGATCCAAACTGAAGTGTGAACAGAACCACCTCCATCACACGAGTCTACTTTCCTCAGCCAATCAACATGCCCCGTTTACTCCACTGTTTATTTTTTCTACTCGTTTTATTAACACTAGTTTGATCAGAAGGGGAAGCACTGCACTGGAACTCTTCCCACCAGCACCGTCATCTTCTCACGAGCCTCAGAAATCCCTCTGTTCATTTGTTCACTACTCAAACACAATGTAAATAAAGCGCTGGGAGACTGAACTTCAAATACTGAAGCTGATTCATCAACTGCGCTCCTTTCTCCACTTGTTTCCTCACATTTGAAAAAGACTCAGATTATTCAGTGCAGTCAAATCTGGCCTTTTTTAAAAACAATTTTAATGAACAAAAAGGTTGCCTTTCAGTTCACTTACAGTTGCTCATAACATCATACTATTCATGTGGATGAGTGAATGGCTTTGTAATGTGTGTGTGTGTGTGTGTGTGAGGTACTAACCTGTGAGGCCAGGACAGTTGTGTTTGCCTGTGGTGGAGGAGGTGGGGGAGCAGGAGCTCTGCGTTTCTTGGGCTCTGCTTTAGGAGACAGTCTGGACAGGTTCATGGCTGACTGAGACTGACCCAGAGTGTTGGGTCTCACCTCCACACACGGCCCCCCAACCACAGACAGACCCTAGAACAGAAACAATAATAGTGAACGCACATCCCGATATTAACACTCACACACAAACACACGAGATCCTGCAACATTCCTCTGACTTGAAGTTTTTATTTGAACCTCTGGTATTCTCTCAGCTTCATGAAGGATGTCCTTCAGGCTCCAACAACTCCAGCACAGGCTGAGCACTACAGAACTGTGTAAATTATTATAAATTCAGCTTCAAAATCTACAACTACAATAGAACAAGGTACAGATATGTTCCCTAACGGAAGATAATGTGTACGTTCCTTGAGCGTATCACCACAGTAACAGCATTTCTGAGAGTGTTCTCTACACCCAACTACCCTTATTGCTTTCCTCTCCTACTTCCTAAATGTTACACACACACACACTCTCTTGGATGAGTCCTAAGCCAAAAGATGTGTCGCAGGGCAACCGCTGCTGTGCGCTTGGGGTCGGGGTGAACAGCGAGCGGCTCATTATCATTTAAAGGAACAGGTGCTGAAAGCAGGCGTTCTGAACAGGGCTGTTTACACGGCTGGGGCTCGTGGGGTTATGACCAAAGCAGGTCACAGACGTTTCATTAAGAACCAGAGCTGTGTTCCACTGTGGCGCAAAGGCTGGGCAATATGACTCCTTTAAATAAAGACTGCTGAAGTGTCCCCTGTGAAACTCGCACCAAAATTCACGAGGCTTTAGTCGTAAGAAAATCACGAGCGTCCGTTACGGACCATCAGCCTCGTCCCCCGTGCACAGGGAACTCTCCACAGTCTTTGATTCTCTCGATGATGTCGTGTTCAGTAGGTGGTGGGATCTAGTCTTTTCTTAGCACCATTTACTTTAGCCTTTTGTTGCACCGCTCTCAACTTTTTTGACGTGTTGCTGCCAAGTGCCTCACCTCTCACTCGACTGTGAGGGAATGAGTCTATGAGGTGTCCATGTTAAACAACATTAATAAGGTTCAAACTAAAACAATCACTTTAGCACACTGAGCCACTGCTATTAGAAGTGATCTCTAACTAAAATGTATTGTTATTATTAAAAACACAAATGCAGTATGAATTGAACTCCTCTCCTTTTCAAGAGCTATGACAAAGGGAAAATGACTTTACAGTAACAGCTGGGACTCAGGGCGCAGGCGTAAAGCTGTGCGTGGAGGACAGGCACATCCCCTCTGTCTCCTGCGCTCAGAACAGAATGTTCAACACCGTCGGCGCGTTATGTAACACGAGAAAGAGCAACACTGGGCTTCTGGCTGTGTTTGCGCTGGGAGGCTGTACCTGAGTGTGTGTAATTAGAGGGAGACGACTGCTGCGTCGCCACGTGCCGAGTGTGTGGAAACACCCTGAAGGTCGTGGCAGAGGATGCAGAACGTTCACAATCAGAACTAATCACAGTC
>NC_089809.1:40706338-40708838 GCF_029633855.1 Hoplias malabaricus
GCAGAACGACCGATCCCCCGTCTGAGACCTGAGCAACATGGTCATCATTATCCACCACTACCAGACAGGAGGAGGAGGAGCCACCATGAACACCCTGCTCCCTCACCAGCTCCATCACCTAGCACAGGTACACACACTGCACCACTGAACCAGGGCCCAACACCAGCTCCTCAACTCCAGATCAGACCAGGAACACTGAGCTACGCCCAGGCGGTCGGCAGAGCAGCAAACACCAACGCCTCTGAGCTGAGAGACATTCAGCAGATGCTCAGCCACATCTGCACACATCTGATGGGACACTGCCGGTGGTAAGAGGCATATTACCAGAGAGGTAAAGGACATTAATTATTCCACAGTGTACATTATTTCCTCTCTGTACCGTGATTAACACAGAAATGGAAATTTGATCTTTTTTATTAATATTAATTATCAGTCTATTGTTTTCAATTATCTCTCTTATTTTGAAATTTTAGAAAATAACACACTTTAATTCACACAGAATGACATCTTTTCGCATCTCTCTATGGAATATCCAAGGTTTAAACTCCTCTTTATTTGGTTTAAAGAGCAGAAACCCTGATTTTGTACAAGAAATAAGAAATATAGATGTATTAATTTTGCAGGAGACATGGAGTAGAGGAGACGAGCCCACTGGTTGTCCCCCAGGTTACAGGGAGTTAGTGGTGCCCTCCACTAAATTAAAGGGAGTTTCTCAGGGAAGAGACTCAGGGGGGATGCTCCTCTGGTTTAAATCAGAACTTTCTCAATCGATTCAAAAAGTAAAACAAGGGGAAAATCTTCTCTGGATCAAAATTAATAAGCAGTTAATCTCAACCCCCCAAAATATATTTCTCTGTGCCATCTACATCCCCCCAGCAGAATCGCCCTATTTTAAAGAAGAAACCTTTTTGGATTTAGAACAACAGATCAGTCATTTCCAAAAACAAGGACATGTGGTTATCTGTGGAGACCTGAACGCCAGGACAGGAGCTCAGCCCGACTTCATCAGCTCTCACGGTGACCACTTTATAACAGGGAACAACGTCCACTTCCCAATGTTCCACCGCAGAGAAAACTATGACAAATCTGTAAATTCTCATGGGAAGAGCCTGCTACAGCTCTGTCGAAGCCTGGGTCTGTACGTCGTAAACGGTCGATTACGAGGGGACTCCTACGGTCAGCTCACCCACGGCTCGGCTCTCGGCAGCAGTACGGTGGACTACGCTATAACCGATCTGGACCCGGCCTTCCTCAGAGCCTTCACGGTCAAGCCACTAACACCCCTCTCAGATCACAGCCAAATCACACTCTATCTAAACAGAACCATTAGAACTGACCACAAGAAACACCCCAGCACACTGTACAAACTCAAACACACACTCAGGTGGACTCCGGACAGCACTGACCAATACCTCCACGCCGTAAACAGCCCGGAAATCCAGACACGTCTCGACTCCTATCTGTCAAACACCTACCAACAACATAAAGAAGGTGTTGACGTGGCTGTAGAAAACTTAAATCATATCTTTGATCATGCAGTCCGACTATCTAATCTCGCAGCCAGGAAAAACAAACCAAGAAAAATCCAATCAGACACATGGTTCGATCACGACTGCAAGAGAAAGAGAAACAAAGTCCGAAAATTATCCAATCAGAAACACAGGGAACCACTTAACGAAGAATTACGCACTGAATACTGTGAGGTACTGAGAGAATACAAACACACACTCAAAACCAAAAAGTACAAATACATACAACAACAAATACACAACCTGGAGAATTCAATCAACTCCAATTCATTCTGGGACAACTGGAGGTCTTTAAACAGAAAACATCAGGATGATTTAGCGATCACTGATGGAGACGTGTGGAGAGATCATTTTGAATCATTGTACAGTCGTCAATTATTAAATGCACAACAACAGCAAATATCCAGTAAATTAGAAACACTCCACACAGTGATCAAAGACTATCAGAACCCACTGGACTTCCCCATCACAGAGTCGGAGTTAGAGGAACAGCTCAGAGGCCTCCAGCCCAGAAAAGCCTGTGGTACAGATGGCATCATGAACGAAATGATAAAACACACAGATTCAAAATTCAAATTGGCCATTCTCAAACTATTTAACCTTATTTTAAACACAGGCCACTTCCCCAGCGTCTGGAGCGAAGGTCTCATATCCCCCATATTCAAATCCGGAGACAAATACGACCCAAACAATTACAGAGGGATCTGTGTGAGCAGCAACTTGGGCAAGGTCTTCTGTAGCGTCCTCAACACTCGACTCACGGGTTTCCTCACTGACCATAACGTCCTCAGCAGAGCTCAGATCGGCTTCCTCCCGCACCACAGAACCTCTGACCACATCTTCACCCTCCACACGCTGATAGATAAACATGTACATCACAATAAAGGCAAAATCTTCGCATGTTTTGTAGATTTTCAAAAAGCGTTTGACTCCATTTGGCACATAGGATTATTCTATAAACTTTTAGAAAG
>NC_089809.1:40713838-40716338 GCF_029633855.1 Hoplias malabaricus
ATCAGTACCGCTGCAGCGCTGAGAATGATGCCACACCCAAGTAATATCACATCAGCAGTGATACTGTGGTCAGAAGTCAGCCAATAATGAATAGGGAGAGGGTGACAGGCACATTGTGCATGAGCGGATTCCTGTAAACTGTAATTGTGCAGGTTTACAGACTCCTGTGAGATGGGCAGGTAGCTGAGTTCATAAAGTAGTTGGAAGTGGAAATCGGTGGTGTCTGATTACGACCAAAAGCGGCACAGTTTTTAATAAGAAACGCGGCGAGTGTACATTCGTTGGTCTAAACTGGATGAGATGATTTCTGGGCAGAGTAAGTCTGAACGAACCCAGTGCAGCAGCTCACGACTACGGAAAAGCCTCGTCAGGGTGTCGCTGTTGATAAGGACCACAGCTATGACACACTGTTCTCAAGAGCAGATTAATGACAGGTGGCGTATTCTCAAAAACACTGTTGTTATTTAGCCGCGAAAAGCGTTTGATGCTAAAAAAGCGCTTCCACAATGCTGTCCTCGAGACACTGAGCAGGTCCCTGTGCCACTTCTGTATTATTCAAGATCTTCTCCCAAACCCTTTAAAGAGTTCTTCCTGCAGAAATGTCATTTCCCTGAGTCCTGGATAAACCCTGGGTGGTCTGATGTGAACAAATCTATGTGTAGAAATAACACAGAAAAGTCCTGTTGATGGAAACTAGAACTTGCAATATTTTTAATCACAATAAAACTTTCTTTACAATGCTTTCTTTCTTCAGTTAAAGAATGTTCATGATTTTAAACTTTTTAGTTTTTTATACTCTTCAATCTGTTTGCGCGGTAAAACTGGTCTAATGTGTTTACGAAGCCCCTGTGTCTGTAACTGAGCAAAAAAAAAAAAAAAAAAAATACAAAAACAAAGTGTCTCAGTCCGGT
Organism: Hoplias malabaricus; assembly: GCF_029633855.1. Taxonomy (NCBI): domain Eukaryota; kingdom Metazoa; phylum Chordata; class Actinopteri; order Characiformes; family Erythrinidae; genus Hoplias; species Hoplias malabaricus. The sequence continues at coordinate 40,714,750 of NC_089809.1, forward strand.
ATGCTAGGCATTCTCTCTCTCTCTGCTCACGGCAGAGAAACGACTGAGACCTCCAATTATTAAAAAGCCGGGAAAGAGGTGAGGATATTGCTTTATTCCTGCTCCGTAGGTGAGTAACACTGACTTTTTTTTGCGGTTACAGTTACATTACTTAAGGTGGACCTGTCTCTAAAATCAGGACAAAGCTAACTACATGAAAGTAAACAGAGTAAAAGTGCTATAAAACTTAACAGCTTTCTGTGGTAATTCAAACAGTGAATATAAACTTACAGACAAGCTACACTTCAGCCATCAACAAGATACACGCCGTTTCACCTTAAAAAATGTAGAGATGCTGAACGTAAACGAACGAGAGAGAACTGTAGTTCCCCACAATCGCAGACGTTCCCTTTAAAAGGACAAGGGTAAAGTCACTGTTTCTGCTGAAAACTCTGACTCATCTTTATCAAATAACACACACGACTCAGCAAAAACATCATGGAAACTTTGTTGATGCAGCTTCATAGTTTGGGGTTTGGGGCGACTGCCTCAAGAGATTTTAAGGCAGTTTGAAGACTCAGAAAATCTGTAGAAGTTACACTTTCATACAGTCAAATGTCCACGGTTTCAGTGTGTTACAAAACAGTGCGGTTTTAAAAAAGGTTTAATTATGTGTTTTTAAATCTCCAATGCTATAAACCACACAGTTATAAATGGTGCTTCTAGAGTTCTTTAGTAAAGGAACCAGTTCTATATAGAACCCTGAACATGTAGAGAACCCGTTTCATGATTAAAGGGTTCTTTGCATTGTAAAAGTGTTCTTCAGATGGATGGAGAATCTGCCACAAGTGGTTCTACACAGCACCTTTTAGAGAAGGGTTCCTCTTTTTATGATTTCAAGCTCGTTACAGTTTTTGGATGTCTTACAGAACCCTTTTCTAAATCGGCTCTATACAGAACCATCCATAGCACATTCTCCATCGATCTGAAGAACCCCTTCACGATGCAAAAACCCTTTAATCATTCAACAGGTTCTTCACGGGTTCAGGGTTCTAAACAGAACCAGTTCCTTTACTAAAGAACCCTTAAAAAACCATCGTTTTTAAGTGTGAACATTTCAGACCTGTGTCTACTCTCCACTTCTGCTTCTAGGTTTCTGTCTATAGCTCATACGTTCTGATCCATGGCTCGTCTTGTTGTGGGCTGAGTGTCCGTCTTTTGTACTGCGCTTGTTTTTTTAGAGATTTAAAGACCAGAGGTGTTGACCGATGCTGTTTACATATTTACTACACATTTGAACATATTTCGCTGAGGTCCAGACCAGCACCCTCTGTGTTGAAGGAATACAGAAACTAGCAGAGGCTCCATTCTCCCAGTAGGTGGAGCTACAGTCCAGTGGTAGAGCGGACTTCAGACAAACTGTTCACCGGGGGCTCAGTGACTGACTACAGGTTACACACAGAACAGTATTTAAGATCAGAGACCATCAGCATTACGTACGTCTCACAAGGTGTTAATAACAAACAAGGCACATTCCACAAGCGGCACAGAGCGAGGCAGCGAGACGAGGACAGTCCGATATTTTCCCTCAACCGCACATTGAAAAGTGT
>NC_089809.1:41420498-41572998 GCF_029633855.1 Hoplias malabaricus
AAGGCAAGCAGCATAATAAGAAAAGTAGTATGTACAATAATCTGGCTCATTACAGTTTGTTTTGCTTTATATATGGCCTTGACACCTGGAGCATACCCATCACCTTTGTTTGTATTGCCCCTCATCATAGCACTGCCTGTTATCACTTTCTGTGATGTTTCAATATTGAAAGCACTGAGGAAACCCTCAGCAAACCACCGCATCCATCCACAGAAAAAGAGAGCACTTCACTCCATCATTGACAGCTTTGTTTTGACATTTATTGTCTATTTACCACCATTAATTATTTACTCATTTGAAGATGTGATGCCAATGACCTCTGAACTTTATAAATGTAGTATAGCCATGTTTGGATTGTCCTTCTCCATGACTGCTTGTGTCATCATGCCTATTCTATATCTGGACACACTGGGTAAGCTGGATCTTTTTAAAACATGGTCGACAAAAATGTTCTTGGCTATAAAGCTCTAAAACAACATCACCACAAGACTGTATTTAATATCTCATACATTTTAGAGATTTATATATTGTATTAATTTGTATAATATGCATTCAAATGTCTTTTCATTTTTTGAAAAGCATCATCTGATGATATGTTTTACCAATCATAAATTTATCTACAGATGCACATCACTATCACACACTTCCATATGAGTTCTGCATAATCTCACACCTTCTATGGAACATTTATGCAATGTATTTACATGTATTCCATGTTTGGTCTAAATAAGTCATACATGTTGTGAGGAAAACTCCTGGTTCTAAGTTTAAATATCTAAACAGAAATTAAATAAATTTTTGACCAATAGCCAATCCCATATTTTCACAGACTGAGCTTCCCAAAACAGATAAAACACTAAGGGGCAGTTTCTTAGAAAGGAATTAAACCTATATTCTACTTTCAATGGAAAATCACAACTCAGATGTCAGGCGTTAAAAAAAAAAATAAAAAATGGGCTCCTTAAACACCGTAGTTCATTGCGTCTGTAAAGGAATGAGGGGACAGCATTCACCCACTCTTTGGGATCCCCAGGGATTTTGCAAAATCCATGATTAAAAAAAGCCCCATTTCAGCTGCTTATTGGACATAAACAAAATCATGAGACCAATGAGAGCAATTCAGACTTTATAATTAAAACGGCAAAGTGCCTCCTTGACCTAGTGATATGAGTCCAAGACCCGCTGTGAGCACCCGGGCCAAGCGCCACCCTGTTTTCACCAATAGTTAAAGTGCATAATTGATATTAAAGTGACCTCTCTTACTTGTATTCTGTAATTTTTAGCAATTAGTTTAAAGTTATTTTATGTAAAGCACATTTCAAATAAAATGGCAAAAAAAGCAAATATTCAAACAAGGCTTTGCTATTTAACACCCGTCCCAAATTGTAGGAAGAACCAGGGATGCACAGTTTTCTGTGATAAGACTCATAAGTGGTGCTTGGAAGTTTGGTGGGATAATGGGTGCTGCTTGGTTTAAAAAGTTTAAGAAGCACTTTCTTATTCAGCACCTACATACATTCCAGAATGTTTAACAGAATATGTTTAAAAAACGTGCTCTAAGATCATCAACTGCAGCGTTACTGAATATTCCCAGGATGAAACACAAAAAGACAGATATAGCATCTTTTAGTTTTTCATGCTCCAAAAGCTCGAAACTCATTACCAATTCATTTTTGAGTTTTGTATTTACATATTTATGCCTTTTCTGTTTTAATGTTCTCATTAATATATTACTTCTGTTTCAAATTAAAATGTATTTATTAATTGATTATTTCTACACTAGTTACTGTTTATCTTAATCAATTTTTACTTATACTGCTATTTATAGAAGAACATTACCCATCAGCCAATGTGACAAGTGGTCACAAAGTATTTTATTGTTCTTCAGTTTCTGTAACCTTTCTTGAATTGTGTGGGGCGGGGAAACAATCAGTAAAATCAGTTAGTCTGTGACTCCCCCAGAGCTGGTGCCCAAATACACTTAGCAGATGGGTGACCACCATTTTCAAATACTTTTGGGAAGAAGGGCAGGGGTAGACAGCTCAAGAAGAACATGTTTTGCCACCAGACAAACTGAAACTGACATATCTGAGTGATAATACAAAGTTAAATAAAAGCAGTTAAAAGAGTTGCTTGTGCCTGAATAATCTACAGATAAACTACATAAACCACAGACCATCCAAAATCATGCCAGTTTCACTACAACATACCCAATCAAATAGTCTGCATTAACTAAACAAAACCACCATAATAACAGCTATATTCTAAAAATAGCCCAACATGAACTTATTTGAATTTTCCGTCATCAGTAGCAGACTCTCTTTTTTTGAAATTACACAGTAAATGTTTGTTCTTGTGAACACTCTACCTAGTTCCTGTCACTGTGTGTGAATTAAAAACACTGACAAGTTAATGTTTTTAATCTGTTTGTGGGAATGTCTGAGAGAGGATTTGGTCTAAATACTTGCTGCTGTTTGAATATGACACTGACTGCTGAAAACCTGTAGAAAGTTGTGTTTGAGTGTTTTGCTGTTGTAAATCAGCTGTATTTCCATGTCCTTATGCACTCATCTTAAGGTTTTTTGGTCACAGGTTCAAATCCCACTCACTATTAAGAGTTTGTCGATCAGGTTTCAATGTGATCAATATCAGTGTGATCAAAAGCAGTTTGATATTCTATAGATCTCCTAATGCACTGCGTTTAACTGAGACCCATTTCAAAAGATGATCACGTGCAAATATTAGGATTCAGGTTTAAACACTTTAGTTACAATTAGTTTAGTTGTATTATTCTGATTTTTAATAAATTCATTCTGCTAAATAAAATGATTCAATAGTAGTGACACTAGCATACATTGTGTATAGAGTGTTAATTCCTATTATTGTATAATTTAAAAATTGTTAGTTTTCACTTAGGCTGATTGAAGGCATTCACCAAGTGACGCAGCCTATAGAAGAACAGTTTATTTTTTTTTCTCTTTATCCCTGCCCTCACTCCTCCTCCCCCGACCCTCCCATCTCCTTTCTCTCTCTCTCTCTCTCATTTCAAATCCCTAGTCCCCCCTCTTCCTCATACTTACCTGACAGAACAAAAGCAACAAGACAACACTAAGAAAGAACATGAATTAGACTCTTGTCTGGCTTTCATCTTGGCGAACTTCAGACCAGCAGGTAAATAACCTCAGTGATTTCTTGATCCAGAATATTAAAGTGTATAAAAGCAACTTCTCTACTAAACAGATTCACATATGTTCCTCTTATGATTTGACAGGACAACTGCAATGATGTCAACATCAGTTAATTCTTCATCTTTAAATGGAACAGATGCATTTGATTATTTCGCAGTTTGTGGTCGCTATCCCATAGGTCCTCTGGTCTGGACAGGCTTCTCCGTGACCTGTTTTCTGCTTGGGTTTCCAGTCAATCTGATATTAGCACGAGAGCTTCTTCATAGATACAGACAAAAAAACAAAACTGACCTCTTTATGATCAACCTCACTCTCATGGATCTGATTTTCACAGTTGTTCTTCCTGTAAGTGCTGGTAATTTCATGATTTGGCACAGTATAACAGTGGAGTTGATTGGAAATTTTATCTACTATCTGGCCCTGTCGATCCGACCTCTGTTCATGGCATGTAACTGCGTGGATTGTTATTTTGCTGTGGTGCATCCCATAATCTACATGACATACAAGGCAAGCAGCATAATAAGGAAAGTAGTATGTACAATAATCTGGCTCATTACAGTTTATTTTGCTTTATATATGGCCTTGACACCTGGAGCATACCCATCACCTTTGTTTGCATTGCCCCTCATCATAGCACTGCCTGTTATCACTTTCTGTGATGTTTCAATACTGAAAGCACTGAGGAAACCCTCAGCAAACCACCGCATCCATCCACAGAAGAAGAGAGCACTTCACTCCATAATTGACAGCTTTGTTTTGACGTTTATTGTCTATTTACCACCATTAATTATTTTCTCATTTGAAGATGTGATGCCAATGACCTCTGAACATTATGAATGTATTATTGCCTTGTTTGGATTGTCCTTTTCCACGACTGGTTGTGCCATCATGCCTATTCTATATCTGGACACTCTGGGTAAGCTGGACCTTTTTAAAACATGGTCGACAAAAGTGTTCTTGGCTATAAAGCTCTAAAACATCATCACCACAAGACTGTATTTAATATCTCATATATTTTAGAGATTTATGTATTGTATTACTTTGTATAATATGCATTCAAATGTCTTTTAATTTTTTGAAAAGCATCATCTGATGATATGTTTTACCAATCATAAATTTATCTACAAATGCACATCACTATCACACACTTCCATATGAGTTTTGCATAATCTCACACCTTCTATGGAACATTTATGCAATCTATTTACATGTATTCCATGGTCTAAGTAAGTCATACATGTTGTGAGGAAAACACCTGGTTCTAAGTTGAAAAAAAAACCTAAACAGAGATTAAATGAATTTTTGACCAATAGCCAATCCCATATAACCACAGACTGAACTTTCCAAAACAAACAAAACACTAAGGGGCAGTTTCCTAGAGAGGAATTAAACCTATATTCTTCTTTCAATGGAAAATCACAACTCAGATGTCAGGCATTTGTGTTAAAAAAAAAAAATGGGCTCCATATACACTGTAGTTAATTACGTATGTAAATAAGCCTGAATAATCTACAGATAAACTACATAAACCACAGACCATCCAAAATCATGCCAGTTTCACTACAACGTACCAGATCAAATAGTCAAACAAAAGCACCATAATAACAGCTGTATTCTAAAAACAGCCCAACATGAACTTATTGGAATTTACCGTCATCAGTAGCAGACTCTCTTTGTTGAACTGTATACAGTAAAAGTTTGTTCTTGTGAACACTCTACCTAGTCCCTGTCACTGTGTGTGAAATAAAAACACTGACAAGTTAATGTTTTTAATCTGTTTGTGGGAATGTCTGAGAGAGAATTTGGTCTAAACACTTGCTACTGTTTGAATATGACACTGACTGCTGAAAACCTGTAGAAAGTTGTGTTTGAGTGTTTTGCTGTTGTAAATCAGCTGTATTTCCATGTCCTTATGCACTCATCTTAAGGTTTTTTTGGTTACACGTTCAAATCCCACTCACTATTAAGAGTTTGTCGATCAGGTTTCAGTGTGATCAATATCAGTGTGATCAAAAGCAGTTTGATATTCTATAGATCTCCTAATGCACTGCCTTTAACTGAGACCCATTTCAAGAGATGATCACGTGCAAATATTAGGATTCAGGTTTAAACACTTTAGTTACAATTAGTTTAGTTGTATTATTCTGATTTTTAATAAATTCATTCTGCTAAATAAAATGATTCAGTAGTAGTGACACTAGCATACATTGTGTATAGAGTGTTAATTCCTATTATTGTATAATTTAAAAATTGTTAGTTTTCACTTAGGCTGATTGAAGGCATTCACCAAGTGACGCAACCTTTAGAAGAACAGTTTATTTTTTTTCTCTCTATCCCTGCCCTCACTCCTCCTCCCCCGACCCTCCCATCTCCTCTCTCTCTCTCTCTCATTTCAAATCCCTCGTCGCCCCTCTTCCTCATACTTACCTGACAGAACAAAAGCAACAAGACAACACTGAGAAAGAACATGAATAAGACTCTTGTCTGGCTTTCATTTTGGTGAACTTCAGACCAGCAGGTAAATAGCCTGAGTGATTTCTTGATCCAGAATTTTAAAATGTATAAAAGCAACTTCTCTACTAAACAGATTCACATATGTTCCTCTTATGATTTGACAGGACAACTGCAATGATGTCAACATCAGTTAATTCTTCATCTTTAAATGGAACAGATGCATTTGATTATTTCACAATGTGTGATGGTTATCCCATAGGTCTTCTTGTCTGGACAGGCTTCTCCATGACCTGTTTTCTACTTGGGTTTCCAGTCAATCTGATATTAGCACGAGAGCTTCTTCATAGACACAGACAAAAAAACAAAACTGACCTCTTTATGATCAACCTCACTCTCATGGATCTGATTTTCACAGTTTTTCTTCCTGTCAGTGCTGGTAATTTCATGATTTGGCACAGTATGACAGTGGAGTTGATTGGAAATTTTATCTACAACATGGCCCTATCCATCCGACCTCTGTTCATGGCTTGTATTTGTGTGGACTGCTATTTTGCTGTGGTGCATCCCATAATCTACATGACGTACAAGGCAAGCAGCATAATAAGGAAAGTAGTATGTACAATAATCTGGCTCATTACAGTTTGTTTCGCTTCATATATGGCCTTGACACCTGGAGCATACTCGTCAGCTTTGTTTGTATTGCCCCTCATCATAGCACTGCCTGTTATCACTTTCTGTGATGTTTCAATATTAAAAGCACTGAGGAAACCCTCAGCAAACCACCGCATCCATCCACAGAAGAAGAGAGCACTTCATGCCATCATTAACAGCTTTGTTTTGATTTTTATTGTCTATTTACCACCATTAGTTCTTTTCTCAGTTGTACATGTGCTCCCAATGACAACTGTCATTTTTCAATGTACTTTAGGCTTGTTGGGACTTTCTTTCTCCATGACTGCTTGTGTCATCATGCCTATTCTATACCTGGGTAAGCTGGACTTCTTTAAAGAATGGCAGACAAAAATACTATCGCTTATAAAATCTTAAAAACACATCACCAGAAGACTGTTTAAAATCTCCTCTGTATTGTATTTATTTTCAAGACATGCATTCAAAATTCTTTTCATGGTCTGAAAACCATTCTCAGATGATCAGTTAGATTTATCTAAGTGATGGACATCAGTTTCACACACTTCCATACATGTTTTGCATATTCTCTCACCTACAATAGAACATTTTTTTCAGTGTATTTACATGTATTTCATGTTTGGTCTGAGTGGGTAAGCTACAAATGATGTGAGGAAAACACCTGGAACTAAGCAGAAAGAAAAAAATATCTATGGAGAGATAATTGGCTTCTTGACAAATATTCAGTCCTATATATCCCTGTTGCTCGTTGCAAACACACAAAAACAAGCCCAAAGTTTGATTACACTTTTATAACATAAGGAAAAACCCCAGCAGTTTGCACTGAAGGTCCTGTAGTTAGTGAATAATAATCCTTGGTTTGCAATAAAGTTTAAGGAGTTAAACACAAAAGAGAACAGGGTGACTACATAAAATATTGTTAATTTGTATGTTAAATAGTCCCTCTGTTGCTACTATGCTGTGTTCCAGCCCTGAAAATAGCCATCACAAAATAACAAATGATCTTTTTTTTTTTAATTAAGGGAAAACTATGTAGTATGGTGGCACGGTGGCGCAGCAGGTACTATGACTATCTGTGAGGAGTTTGGTGTGTTCTCCTCATGTCCGTGTGGGTTTCCTCTGATGGTCCAAAAACAACACTTAGTAGGTGGATTGCCAACACAAACGTGTCCGTAGGTGTGAGTGTGTCACCCTGTGAAGGATTGGCGCCCCTTCCAGGGTGTGTTCCTGCCTTGCGCCCAGTGATTCTGGGTGGGCTTCAGACCCACCACGACCCTGAACTGGAGAAGGGTTACAGAAAATGAATGAATGAAGAAACTATGTAGTATTTTTACCTTAAAATGACAGTTTCAGAATGATTGTGATGCTCCTCTGATATTGTGCCTGGTCGGTTCCAAAAAACATGTCTGTGCAACTTGTAAACCACAGGGTTAAATGTCTCATGAGAGACATGAGACATTTTAACAATATGAGAGAGAGAGAGAGAGAGAGAGAGAGCAGGTGTACAAGAGTAAACACTGAACTGACTATACTCAGTGCAGAGAGCTGTGTTAGTGATACGTTTTGTTGATAAAAATGACATAATCAGGTTTTTGAGAGTTACTTAGCAGTGAGCCAAGGTTAGCAGCTGCTAACTTTAGCAAGATTAGCATTTTAAGCATTAATTCTTTTAGTGTTAATCAGTAGAATCCCAGAAGAGCCGGTCATGACCGATGTGAATATCCCTCATCTCAGAAGTTGTGTTTAAGAGAGAAATAGAAAGAGAGAGAAAGAGGAGTGTTATGTGTAGTGTTACCAACTTCTCAGTAAGGAAAGTAGCTATTTGCAGGGCCATCACTAGACATCAATGATTAGCGGGGCTAAGCTTGAACTTGGGGGTCTAGGGGTAATTGCCTCATAGCAGCAAATATCTTTGATGAGGTACAGATTAACCAAAGCCGCAATGTTACGTACAGTAGCAAGTCCCAAATATGCTCAAATACTAAGGATATAGACTGGTACAATCAATGTGCATTTGTTCTATAGTTGTAGTTCTGTGACTTTTCACAGCAGAAATAGTTTTGAAGTCTTGTTCATTCGGAATATTTGGTGGATTTAGACACGGAAAAACAATCATAAAAGATGACATTTACTGTATCAGTTCATGTCTAGTAAAAGTTACAGGCCTTATGTAATCAAATTCAAAATTATTATCAGTAAAACTTACTTCTTCAGTCAAATTCAAGCTCATTCTCCTCCTAATCTTTTCTCACTCTGCTTTTCTTCCTTGAGTAAACAGTATTTTTGTGATGAGCCAATTAAAACTAATCAGAATGTTTTCTTTAAACTGTAAAAAGATAACATTTCTTCTTACTGGCCTTTGAAGGAGCTGCTGCCTTTATAAACATTTTTCAAATATCCATCTACAGCTAGAAAAATAAAACTGAGTTGTGAACAACTATTAACTCATTATATACATGTATCTGTAAAATGTACAATCATAACTAGTCTGCCCTAAATACGGCAGTGTTTAATACATGTACATTTTAACTGGCTTTTTCTGCAGGCTTACTTTACCTTCATCAGTAATCAGTTTTCCTCTGCTGCTATTTCAACTAGTGCATCAGTGCCTTTTCAATTTGGTTAATTATAGGCTGTAACAGGCATTCAATTATTTTTAGTTTTATTTTTTTTTTATTATTGACTTGAAATGACACTCACCATCAGGAAACTCACTAAACCTTCTCCCCACATACACTGCATTTGTATTCTGTCAAGGAAGCAATACAGACCAATAGCCAAAGGCATCAAAGTGATATGCAGCAACAGCAGCAGCTCCAACATGGTTATAGTGTGCCCAAGTTTATCTACATTGTTAATATTGAGACAGAGAATTTGGTTGTTGAATATGAAAGAATTGGGGGGCTAGAGTACATTTAGGGGAGCTACAGCGATGTCCATGGCTATTGGCTGTCATAAAAATCACTAGAATCACTAAATGATGTCATCACCTAATTTACATAATTGTCCATTTGTGATTGATGATGTAGAACAGAGGAATAACGTCGTGGATGAGACAAAATGTTAGTAAAAAACAGCCTAATTATGTTTAGAACTACAAAATAACTTTTTTCTGTTTATTCTTAGTTTGTTTTTTATTTTTGTTAATCGACTGTTTCTTCACTACTTACTGTTTATCTCAATCAATTTCAATTTCTTTTGCTATTTACTGTTTACTTGCATATATTTTGGTTAATTATACCGTGAAGCACTTTGATCTGCATTGTTTACATTAAAGGTGTTAAATAAATAAAATGTATAATTATATTATTATGAAAACACCATTATCAACAGCCTAACATTCAGTTTGCACTTTGCATGAGCTGCTGAGGCATTACAGACGCTGGAAGGCATCCAGCAGCAAGACGCATGCAGCAGATTGTCCTGTAAGCTGCGAGGTGGAGCGACCACAGACTGGACTTGTTGTTCCCACACACTCTCGGTCAGACAGAGATCTGGACAACAACCTGAACTCATCGACATGTTCCTCAAGCAGTGTCATGGGGGAATATCATTACAGTGTAGGAGTGAATCTGTCCATCAATGTTTGGTTAGGTGGCACATGTCAAACTGACATCCACATGAACATTGCCCAGAGCATCACATTCACTCCAGCATCACCAAATGTGGCAGGTTGGCAAATAATGTACTTTATATATTCTAATATAAAGAAAAACCCACTTATGTACTTGGTAAATCAAGATTTCCAGAACTTCCAGAACAAGATTTCTGGAACAAATTTCCATCAATGACTGATTTTCCATTACTAAGAACATATTTTCCAGCACAGAGGTTTTTCATTGTACAAATCACTTTTCCAGAATTTTGGGAGGTTAGTAAATAAAAAATAAAAACAAAAATTTGTGATATTTTTAAAACATTTTTAGAGCTACAAAAGCACAAGGAAAACTTTGACAATGTTTTCACTAAACAACTTGACTGTTATTTGTAAATATCTGCAAGACACTCAAATTTACATCACACTGCTTTAAAGCATTACCCTAAACATAAAAGGTAATGAAACATTCACCAAAGTCTCAGTTTTTCAAACAAGAAATGGTTGATGCTCGTCACATTATGCTAATGATCATAAGAGTATTGTAAAAAAAATTCAATGTTTTCAGAGAAACATTGCAAAGAATTTAGGCCTGTTTTATCATTCATAATATTGTCAAATTATTTAAAATAATGTAGACCTTATGTTCATGTTAATTACAGGTGCAAAAGCCAACATCTCTCATGGTATGGGAGGGGGGGGTCCATCAATTTCCATTCATGTGGAGGCAAACATTGGGCTTTTCCAAGGCCCCATTCTGTACGTGCCACAACAACATGCCTGTAGAGTTGCATTGTTGCTAAATGCCCTGCCTGAAGTCCAGACCAGTCTCCAAGGTGCAACATAAAGAGGAGAATCAGGAGAAAGAGTGCCCTCAGACTGCTGAGAAGCTAAAGACTTGAATCAAGCAAGAATAGGCAAAAATTACACTTTTATTGCAATTGGTATCCTCAGTTTCAAAATGATTAAAGAGTGCAGTTAAAAGAAAAGATAATGTAACACAGAGGTAAATAGGCCTATGCCCCAGAGTACTTTTTTCAGTGTTTTGCCAGCATCAATTCTAAATATGTTTAAAATATATTTACAAAATACAATCAAATTTAAATGTTTTTATTTTATCTCACAAAATGTCTGAAAAATGTCTATTATATTACACATAAAATACTAAAAAACTAAAAAAAATTATCTGAAATATAAAAAACATATTTGAGCGTTACTCTGTCAATTCTGCAGGATGCTGTAGGTTATGTTTGGCATCTGTATATTAATGAGGCCTGTTTTAATAGCAAACTCTGTCCTTACAACACAGCAGATTTTAACATTACATACTGCAGAAAGACTCGATCCAGAATTACCCATGGGACCTCAGACTGGTGCTTAATGAGGCTATGACTAAATATATACTTTTCTCTAGGTCTCCCAACGCACAGACTGTAACTGAGCCCCATTCGAAGAGATGGCTATATACAAATATTAAGATTCTGCTTTACACAGACTTTAGATAGGAAAAGTGTATTATTATTATTTATTATTAATATATATTTTTCTACCTAATAAATTTATATAACATTATTTTTGGAATCTAGAATTATATATTAGCATTGTCAATTAGTGGTTACAGACAATGAATGAATGAATGAATGAATGGCATCTGATATCTTGAGTTCAATCTCAAAAGTATGTGCACATTTCTTTTTCTATCTTCTGATTCTGCCCTAATTTCATTTACTTAGTGAAAGAACCATGAAAACTAAATTTTACTATTGAAATCAAAATACAATCTCTCTTTCTCTCTCTGTCTCCCCTCACAAACACACCTGCTTGTCCCACAAGTCCCCTCCTCTTCATACTTCAGCTGGTAGAAGTACTTAAAAGGGAGCAAGATGAGTCAGACAAAAGTAAAACGACAACACCCTCCTGTATCCTGTGTCAGGTAAATACTCTGTGTAAGTGCTAGATGCAGAACTTTTAAGACTGTGGTATAAATGTTTCTATTGCTTTGGTTCATATGTGTTCCTCTTACAGCTAGACAGGATGACTGGAAAGATGATTACATCATTTAATTCGTCATCCTCAAATGGCACTAAAGGGCTGGATTATTTCACAAAGTGTGATGACTATCCCCTAGGTTTTCGGTTCTGGTCATGGTTCTCCGTGTTCTCCTTTGTGCTGGGGTTTCCAGTCAATCTGATATTAATACGAGAGCTTCTTCACAGACACAGACTAAAAGTCAAAACTGACCTCTTTATGATCAACCTCACTGTCATGGATCTGCTTTTCATAGCCATTATGCCCCTCAGCGTTTGTAATTTCATGACTTGGCACAATATGGTATTTGAGTTTATTGTAAATGTAATCTATGGCCTCTCGCTTTCTAGCCGACCTCTGTTCATGGCTTGTATTTGTGTGGATTGTTATTTTGCTGTGGTGCATCCCATAACCTACATGACTAATAAGGCAAGCAGAATAATAAGAAAGGTAGTATTTATAATAATCTGGGTATTTTCATGGTGTTTCTCATTATATATGGCATTGACACCTTGGGCATTCACAACAACTTTGTTTATAGTGCCTTTCATCATATCACTGCCTGCTATCACTTTCTGTGATGTTTCAATACTACACGCACTGAGACCCTCAGCAAACCACAGCATTCATCCACAGAAGAAGAGAGCGTTTCATGCCATCGTTAACAGCTTTGCCATGACATTTATTGTCTATTTACCACCATTATTTATTTTCTCATTTGGCGCCATGATGCCCATTAGCACTGAAAACTATAAATGTACTTTAGCCATGTTTGGATTGTCCTTCTCCATGGCTGGTTGTGTCATCATGCCTATTCTATATCTGGACACTCTGGGTAAGCTGGACTTGTTTAAAGTATGGTGGACAAAAATATTCTTGGCTTTAAATTCATAATACAGAATCACCACAAGTTTGTATGTAATGTTTTCTCGTGTATTCTTGTAAGAGATTGATGTAATGTATCCATTTGCCTAATGTGAATTCAAAACAGATTCAGATTATCTGTTTGACCAGCCGTAAAAGTGGATTTATTTATTGATGTGTGGCATAAATATCATGTATTCCATGATTGATCTGTGTGTGTGTGTGTGTGTATGTTACAAATACAGTGAGAATGTCATTATTGTATAATATTTGCGGTGTGTAAAATAAATAAACCAAGCCAAGAGATTAGGAAAATATTGCTGGTTGTAAATCATATTTGAAATGGGTTTTGCTGACTGTTTCGGTCAAATGCATGTTAGATTTGCCAAAATAGACTTAAAATCCCTTAATCTCTTTAAACAAAGCCTCAGTGTCTACTTCAAGAAATGAATCCATGAAGACCATTCAAATACATTAATTAACATTATTTAAAAATTCCAGATTGTGTCAAGCACTAACAAAAAAAAAAATCTCAAATTAGAAACTAAACAGCTAATGGCAACAGATAAAAACTTGACAAAGTGCCCAGATAAATCAATCCAAAACGGCACAGAGCAGGGTCCGTATTAAATACAATAGAAATTCTTACTTTAAACAAAGCTGTGCAGTAACCAAATGACTATATTACATGTGTCGCATCATCCATATCCATTACCAGCAACAAAGTAGTAGCTTATTTTGTGTCGAGCAAGAATGCCTTGTTTTGGTTCCTTTCAGCTTTTAGTGACAATGCACCATTGGGATGGAATTCACTGCAGGAAATCTCTAAAACAGGAAACTCGTGTCAGGCAATATAAAGTTTGAAACTCTTAACAAATCCACTCAGCCTGAAAAATATGTTTATCTCAGTTAGTTTATTGCTTGCTTAGTTTTTGTTTTATT
Organism: Hoplias malabaricus; assembly: GCF_029633855.1. Lineage (NCBI taxonomy): Eukaryota > Metazoa > Chordata > Actinopteri > Characiformes > Erythrinidae > Hoplias > Hoplias malabaricus. Next base: position 41,434,218 of record NC_089809.1, read on the forward strand.
ATTATTATTATTTTTATTAGTATTATTATTTCAAATATTAATTTTTATTTCATCATTGTATTTTAGCAGATTTTATTGAGGTAATGTAATTTTTGTAATAATTTTCCAATGCAACTTTCACTGTTTTATCAATATTATCACTTTTTCTTTCTCAGTCATTTGTTCAATTTTTATTTATATTAATTAATTTATTTAAGTCATTTTCTTGTTATAAAAGCCCTATGTGTCTATACTGGAAATTACCATCTCCCTGATATCAGTCTAAATAAAGGGTAATTTTCATCAGCTGATTGTGTCTGATTGATCAACTGTCTCCACCATTCCCACATTCCTCTCAAGTGCCTAAGCAGTAATAATAGGAGGTGACCGAGTGCAGACATTGTGGATCATCTTGTGGTAATTTTCTAACATCAATTACTTCATCATATTAGATCAACTCTATGTTTGATTAAACATGGGCAACACTGCATAATTTTCTATCATTTTATTTCTTTTGTTGCTGTCTTCTATTCTTATGTCACTTGGTACCAGATCAAATGGCATGATATCATCATGCTGTCAGGATCGCACGGACTGACGGGACGCAGATGCACTTGCTAAAACACAGTGATTTTTATTAAACAGAAGATAACAAAACAGATAAACAAACTAGGACAACATGACAGGAACCTTAGATAAAGAAAGATCTAGAGAGAGAGAGACGTTGAAAGAATGACCTAGACAGAGAGACATGGACAGAAAGAGAGAAGTGGACAAACAGGGAACTGGACAGAGAGAGAGCTAAACAGACAGAGAGAGAGCTACAGAGGCTAAACTAGAACAGAGAATGAAACTAGAACACAGAACTAAACAAACTTAACAGAGTAATACAAACAGACAAACCAAACAACTCACAAAGCACATGGAAGAAACAGACAGACCAGGATATAAATCAAATCAAGAAACAGTCAAGACAGACAAGCAAACGTGGAATGACCAACACAAGGAAGAGAGACACCACACAGACAAGGGACACCTGAAACAGATAACGAGGGGGCAGGGTTACAAATGAGACACGGACTAGGAGAAGGAACAAAGGCGGGACTAGGGCGGAGACATGAACAATAACAAACAGAGCCATGTGCTAAGTGAGCACATGGCAGGGACAACAGACAAGACAGAACAAGGGCGTGACACATGTCTTTTGATTGATCAGCAGATCAGATAATCTCATCATACTGTTGCTCAGTTGATCTTAACATGATAAAGTCATGACTGTTGTTACTGCTGTCCATTGTTTGTGATTAACCATATGGATGGTGTAGTGATACACAAGCAATGGCTACTTCACTGCAATTTTCAGATCTTGGCATGCACTAGACAGAACATCAACAAGGTCTCAAGAAAACACATAGCTTCTGCTCAAATTCCATTCACCTTGTTAATCACTATGCCAGTTGGCTGTTATGATTTGTTGCCTGTTTTGCTTCTTTCTGTTATGCTTTGGTCACATGTTTAGTTTTGTTTCCATAATGCATTTCATCTTGTCCCGGCAGGATGGTTGATTTTTATTTTTCATATCTCTCTCTCTCTGATGGTAATCCCTCATTTCACCTCCTTCTCATACTTAACTAGTAGAAAAACTGAAAATGGAGCAAGACAGGGTAGACACAAGACAACAGGACAACATCCACCTGTGTCTAATGCCCATCAGGTAAATACTCGTAATTTTAACCTATGGACACTAAATCACTAAAAAAGATTTTCTCTATAGTTTTGATTCAAGTTTTTTCTTCTTTGGCAGATGACTGGAATGACATCAATATCACTTAATTCACCATCCTCAAATGACACCAAAATTAATGAAGAATTTTGCAGTATGTGATGACTACCCACTAGGACCTTGGTTCTGGTTTTGGTTTTCCATTGCCTCTTTTCTGCTTGGGTTTCCAGTCAATCTGATATTAGCACGAGAGCTTCTTCATAGACACAGACAAAAAAACAAAAACAACTTCTGTATGATCAACCTCACTGTCATGGATCTGATTTTCATAGCTATTATTCCGGTCAGCACAGCTAATATCATGATTTTGCACAGTGTGATAGTTGTGTGGACTGATAATTTTATCTACTGGCCCTGTTAATCCAACCTCTCTTCATGGCGAGTAATTGCAGAGATTGTTATTTTGCTGTGGTGCATCCCATAATCTACATGACTAATAAGGCAAACAGCATAATAAGAAAAGTATTTTCTGCTATCACTTTCTGTGATGTTTCAATATAGAAGCACTGAGGAAACCTTTAGCAAAACACCACATCCATCCACAGAAGAAGAGAGCACTTCTTCCCATCATTAACAGCTTTGTTTTTGACGTTGTCTATTTACCACCATTCATTATTTTCTCATTTGGAGCCATATTTCCAATGAGCACTAAAACATTTACCTGTACTTTAGCCTTGTCTGGACTGTGCTTTTCCACGACTAGTTGTGTCATCATGCTTATTCTATATCTGGTCCATCTGGGTAAGCTGGATTACTTTAAAAGATGGTGGACAAAAATATTATTGGCTATAAATTCATAATACACTATCACTGCAAGTTTGTATTTAATATTTACTAAGAATTTTCATGAGAAATCGATATATTGTATCCATTTGCCTAATATTTATTCAAATATCATTTCATGGTTTGAAAAGCATTGTCACATGATCTGTTAGATTAACTCTAACCCTAGATTTATCTAAGTGATGGACATCTGTATCACGTCCATACACTTTTTGCGTAATCTCATGCACTTCTGCCATTTATTTACATGTATTTCTGTCTGAGTGGTGGTAAGTTACAAGTGATGGGAGACAAAACACCTGGATCTAAGTAGAACAAAATCAATATCAATGCAGAGAGATTAAATGGCTTTTTGATCAATAGCCAATCCTATTTAACAACAGGCTACGATTTGTGCATTGCATAAAATCAGCTTACTTTTATCGAACAGTTTACGTTACACTAAATGTATTAGACTTAATTGAATAGTCGATTGCTATTAAGCTGGATCATGATGAATAGCTAATCACCCGTGTTTTATTTCAGAGAGCCTTATCATTCTCATCAAAAGCTCATTCTCAGACATAATCACAAGCTGGATATTAGGTTAGACAGCTTATTGACAATTTAGGCATCAGCAGGTCAATTCTTTACCTCAAGGGGGATCAGTCCATCGGTCACCTGCCTTTAAATGTTAAATGATGGGGTGTCTCTTGAAAAACTAAAAACTGACCAGCTTTTCTTTGTGAGTACTGTACTCCAGTCCTACATCTGATTAATCATATTCATTATTAACATTTGTGGTGTGCAATATTAATAAAGAAACCAAAACATACGTTCCTGTCAGTATATAATTCATTCACTCATTAATTTAATCATTCATTCATTCAGTGTCAGGGTCGCGGTGGGTCAGGACCCTACTCAGAATCATTGGGTGCAACCCTGGAGGGGGCTGCCTGTACATCAGATTAGTAATATTTATACTTATAATGAGCTTTTCAGTAACAGGTACAGTGTTAGAGTGGTCATAATAAAGCTTGAATTTTAAATATTCATTAAATATAATGGAATACAACGGAACATGTTGGGTTGGATGTTAAAAAGTGCCTCTGCTGCTTCTGCAGTGCTAAAGATAATGGCCTTCACAAAGCACAATTACAAACAAAACCACAATGACCAATTTTGCTGCTAATTAAAGTATATGGGGACATTTGCCAACTTCCACAATTTCTTAATCTATACTGAGATTCAAAACAAAGCCATAGGTCTATGTCTAATTATAAGCAAAATAAGTGGTTCCCAAAGGGTGTTGTGGTGGGGGCAGATCTAGTGCAGGGTGTGATACAACAAGGCAGAGGAATGAGACACACCACTTGTCACAATATAAAAGTAATGGAGTTTGTGAACAATAGACCTGTACGTATGTGGTGGAATCCGGGGTCGCAAATTATTCTCATCTACACTATAGTGAAAGGATGAAGCAAGGTTGGTATGGGGTAAATTAACCTTGTACATTTTTTGTCAAGCTTCTGCTTCATATGTTGACACACGTCAGATTCTCAAAATGGCAGCAATGCTACTTAAGCTACAAAGACAACTGCTTGGTAAAAGTATGTGACCCACTGCAGCCACCTACAATAGTTATGAGGCAGCTTTGTGGTCGTCTGATTATAAATGCTTTCCCTGATGCAGCCAGCTTCTTTTCTACTGCTGCAGGATGTCAGTTGGGTAGCAGTGGCCTTGAGGGATTTTATTGAGGAATCAATTTCTAAATATTTCACAAATATGGGCCCATCATTCACAAACCATCATATGACCCTGCCCAGGTTGAGAAACGGGTTTAAAACAGGTTTACAGCATCGTGGGGTATTGATGATTCTCGTTATTTATACTGAACACTGACTTAAATTGGATTAAAACGTGGATTAAAGTGACGTAATGTTCACTCTGAACGTCTACCTGCAGTAATGTGTCCTCTTGCATTTCAGTATAATGTGATAATAATATCAACATTATTACAGCCCATAAACTGAACTTAGTTTGTGAAGAAAATGTAGCAATTTCCTTAAAGTTACTTTATGTCATTGAAAAACGTCTACCATGACATTCATATCAATTTATTTCTCATAATTCATGACACATACATAATACCCATTGGATTGTTCAGGGTTGTGCCAAACACCAGCAAAATATCATGAAGTAATAAGTAAACAGCTAAGGGCTTTGGATATGAAATAAAATAGAAACCTCTTTTGCCAAAAAAGGTGCCCAGAAAAATCAATCCAAAACTGCCTCCAAAAAACACAAGAGAAGTTCTTACTTTAAACACAGCTCTGTTTTATCCAAATGGCCATATTACGCCTGTCACATGATCCATGTCCATTACCAGCAACAAAGCAGTAGCTTATTTTGTGTGGAACATGCTGATGTCTTGTTTGTGTCTGATTGACCAATTTTCTGTGCCAGTTCCTTCCATTAGGGCTTCATTATATACCGAGGTTATCATCTAAAATTCAGATGTAATTTACTTTGGTTCATGTTCCGCTTTAGTGCCATGAAATGCAATGCTGGTAACCGAATTATATGGAAGGGCTAGAAGAAATAAGCCAGTAATCAGACAGATTGTTCTCCTCTTTTAAGTGCTAATGCAGTAATAATAGCAGGCCACCGAATGCTGGCACTTTTGGATCATCTGAGGACATTTTTGTATCATAACAGATGAATACTATGCTTGGAAAAACATGGCCAAGTTGCTTATGTATCCTTTCAAACACTCAGTCACAGGCTAAAAATGAACAAAACAACATGCTACAACAAACCAAACATTAAAACATCCACAAGACCTTCAGAAAAATATTGTTTCTCCTAGAGGTTTTCTCCAATGGTAATGGTTGTTTGTGTTGTCACTAAATGTATGTGGGCCCAGTGTATTATGATTATGCTCGAAAATACTAATCTGTAAAAGCAGTGCAATGCAGAAAATGTCTGGGAACCACTGGTCTATAGAAATGTAGTATTATTAACAGTTCCTAAAATTACATCAAATACCGTCAAGTCTTTATCTTGTTCATGGAGGCTGTGGGTCTGGAGCCTAACCAGAATCATTGAGCACAAGGCAGGAACCCAACCTGGGCATGACACCTGTCCATCACAGGGCACAACACACACTCACTGCAATAGACACAAGGGTTTTTGATTGTGGGTGGAGTCTGGAGCACTCAAAAGAAACCTACGCAGACACACTGAGAACACACCGCACCGACAGCGACCCGAGGTGGCGACTGTACTCACAAAACCAAGGACCCTGGAGTTGTGTGGCAGCGACACTATCTGCTGAGCCCCTACAGATCAAACTTATAAATAATAAGAAAAAGTTCCTAAATTTCAATGGAGATCAACGTAAAAACGACAAAAATGAAGATATATGTTTTTCTTTGGACCGCAACGTTATTAACTATTAATTGCTAATATCTGCGATACTAAAACCACACAAACTCCTGCTGGTTTAACATGTTTATAAAATTACAAAGATGAAAACATCACCTGAGTGTTTAGGACCAAGAAAATGCTTTCAGGGAAAGCCGCTAACAGATGCAGTAAGATACTACTCCACCATCGCAATCCAGCTCCCTTCTGAAACAGCAGAAAAGGAGATACAGGCTAATGTCTAAGTCCTCCACGGTGGGTGGCACTGAGTTGGGCTGGGATCTTTAATTATAGATGAAAAACTGATTAGGATCCTCTGTATATGATAAACAATGCACACTCATTAATCACTTCCCTTCTACTTAGGGATTCTGGGAATCTGTTAAGGTGTCGTCTCATTAAAGCAGACTGTGGTAAACATTTCAATTAAAGCCTAAATAAATCCTCTGCACAAGCCTGTGCTTGCTCCCACACTGACTCACTAAGGGCAGATGGTTATGGCGAGTTTCATGGTATTCACCTCTTCCTGCTTTTGGCGCTGATCCGCTTGGCATCGGCAGATGATGCGCAGTAGGGACTGTGTGTGCCTCGTAGAGCCACCAGTCTCAGCAGGGGTGCTGGGCTGGCCTGCAAAGATAAGCACTCAAAGAACACAGTGGAGGCTTTGTGACCCTGGGAAAAGTATCCAAAAGACTAAAACGGAAAATAAAATGTGTGCTACAGCCATATTAGCACAGAGAGAGGATCGCTAGGGCCAGTCTGCCTGGCTGGAGATTAAAATGTCAGAAAGAGGTCAGCCGTCTTTGGCTCCGTCTCCCTGTTCTCGGAAGCTACGGTGCATTTGAGCACCCGCCATGTCCGTGTCTCATCAGATCCGAGATTGGGGAGACTGCTGTAGTGTGATTTTAGCACATATCCATTTGTGAAAGCATCAGTGGCATGACTTTCAAATAAGAGTTTCCTTCAAGATGAATTTGTACATCCACGGATCCGTGACTGGGGCGAGGAGGCAAACCAGGCTTAACGACAGCAGCATCCTCTACATCCTGTTTGAATGGTTCTAGGCCACTTAAGCCTGAACTTGCTGGAGATGATGGAACCATTGCATACATATGATTCGGTCATTCTGTGATGCGAACAGACAGGATGCCATTTCAGAGGTGAAGGTTTTATTAAAAACATGAAGCGAAAGTAAAAACGAGGCAGGAACACGAATGAGAGCGAGCTTAACACAGGACAGAAAACAGACGTCAAAGCCTAAACTTACACTGGGGGATACCAACACGGAGTATGACCACAGAAACACAGAGCTCTGAACGAAGAACAAACACGTTATGAACAAAGTAAAAATGAATATCACAGACACAGGAGAAACACTGGAACTAAATACACAGGAAACTAATGAGACACCGCTGGGAAACATTAAAACACCATAGAGACAATGTGGGAGAGTGGAAACAAGGCAGAGAACACAAGGAGCAAAATGAGGAACAGAGGGTGGAGAAAACAACCAAGAACCTACAATGAAACAAAAGCAATATAGGAACAAAAACAGACAGGACGTTACATTAGATGAAGAAGGGTGATTAGAGTGATCAACAATGGAGCTCAATGAAGCAAGTCCTCAGATTGTTAATAGTGTTAGCAGTGTTCCCCAGCACATCAATCAGTATGAATTCAACTCATTCTGCTGTATAAAAGTCTGGGACCAGCCTGTTTTTAATTAAATTTGTAGTCATATTGTTTATAACTCATTATTTATCAGCAACAGGGAAAGGAACATATTTTAACATATAATGCACACATCCCCCAACAACCCGGTACAATGCTTTCATTTGTCAACTAGTTAATTTGGTGTACCATACTGCCATTTATTTCATTCTTCCATTTTTACTACATTAAACTCAATGTACTGAAGCTCCATCCTCCAAAACAACTTCTGTTTGTTAAACCCCTTCATTCAGGGATTCCTGCAATACATTGTCATCCAAAAGACATCACGTCAACAGCAATCTTTAACACTCTAAAGCATTTTAAAGTAACTAGCAAACTAATGAATGGCTAATATGCATCTGTGTATATACTGTGTATATAATATGAGAATGAATGTAATGTTTTGGACCTGCAGAAGGTCTGAGTCAGGTTTACAATAAAACAAGATGGCTGGTGAGTAAACATGGCCGTCCTGTGCAAAACTTTTCAAGATAGGTGGTGACCATGGTGGCCATTTTGAAGTCGGCCATTTTGGATCCAACTTGTTTTTTCAATGGGAAGAGGGTCATGTGAAAAACAATGATGTGCTTGGTTTTAACTTTTATTCACTTTATTCTTTCATGAGTTATTTACAAGTTTCTGACCACTTATAAAATGTGTTCAAAGTGCTGCCCATTGTGTTGGATCTTCAATGCAACCCTCTTCTCCCACTCTTCACACACTGATAGCAACACCACAGGAGAAATGCTAGCACAGGCTTCCAGTATCCGTAGTTTCAGGTGCTGCACATCTCGTATCTTCACAGCATAGACAATTACCTTCAGATGACCCCATAGATAAAAGTCTAAGGACCAATCCACTTTCCAGGAAACTGTTCATCTAGGAATGCTCAGACCTGACACCCATAGTGTGGTGGTGCACCATCTTGCTGGAAAAACTCAGGGAACGTGCCAGCTTCAGTTCATTAAGAGGGAAACACATCATCATGTAGCAATTTCACATATCCAGTGGCCTTGAGGTTTCCATTGATGAAGAATGACCCCACTATCTTTGTACCCCATATACCACACCATACCGTCATTTTTTTTGTTCCAACAGTCTTGGACTTACACTGTGGGCTCTTGCTAAATGAAGCTAGGACAGCCACTGATGTTTCTTCATTAGTGACAATAGTAGCATCCACATTTTGGGAAATCCAATACTGCACCAGTTTCACGAAACTTGGCAAGCAGTTTGCTAACTGTAGCATGGGAGATGGGTGGTCTCGTATGGTGTCTTGCATTGAAATCTGCTGCAATGACCTGGTTCCTGCGTTCAACAGACATCAAAACAATTTCTATCCGCTCCTCACGTGTTAACCTCTGTCAATGGCTGTAAACAAAGAGAAACTTGAAAATTGTAAATAAAGTTATGTTAAAACCAAGCACACCATTGTTTTTCTTGTGAAATTCCCAATGTTTGATGTGTCACATGACCCTCTTCCCATTGAAAAAACAAAAGTTGGATCCAAATTGTCCGACTTCAAAATGGCAGCCATCATCACCATCCTTCTTGAAAAGTTTCCCCCCTCCCATATACTAATTTGTCACAAACAGGAAGTTAATATCACCAACCATTCCCATTTTATAAATGCTGCCTCCCTTAGACAACCACTGTTTACTGTAAAAGCTGCTGCTACTTTTACTAATCTTTTGTTTCAGGACACTGCTACACCCTGGTTAAACCAGCCATGTTGTTTTTCTCTGATTTCATGTTCTACTCCATCCACACTTAATTGCTCACTTAATGTTTTTTATATACCTTTTGATTTTATTGGTTTACTGTATGTTGTCTTGCTTTTAACCTGCTATTGTAGTATTTTGCTGCTACTTAAACCATAACCTCCACCTTAATTTCATCTCCACATTCATTTATTCATCCATTGTCTGTAACCCTTATCCAGTTCAGAGTCGCGGTAGGTCCAGAGCCTAACCAGAATCACTGGGTGCAAGGCAGGAACACACCATGGAGGGGGCGCCAGTCCTTTGCATGTTGACACACATTCACTCACACACTCCCACCTAAGGAGACTTTGAGTCGCCAATCCACCTACCAACGTGTGTTTTTGGACCGTAGGAGGAAACCCACCCAGACACAGGGAGAACACACCACACTCCTCACAGACAGTCACCCGGAGGAAACCCACGCAGACACAGAGAGAACACACCACACTCCTCACAGACAGTCACCCGGAGCGGGACAGGTCCCTGGAGCTATGTGACTGCGATACTATCTGCTGCACCAGCGTGCTGCCCTCATCTACACATGACAATAGAAAAATTGTTAACTAAAAAGTGCTATGCTAAATTCTAAGTGGCCAGAGAAATATAAATTATAATACAGAAATGCATACAATAACATAACTATCATCACAGAAGCATGAGAATATACATGTGCAGGTTCTATTTCTTTGTTAAACTTAAGGTAAATCTGCCATCTGGCATCAGATCTATTCACTAAATAAAATATTTTTTTATTATTCATTGAGGATGTGCACTCTAAGAAACCTCAAATCCATTTGCACAGTGCCTGGAGACAATGCAGCACATTAAATACTGAAGGCTTACTCGTGTCAACATAACTGGTTTGTAGCAATGATCTCCCTAAGGATCATACAGTAGTAAGCTTACTAGCTCCAGCAGCTGCTCACAGTGAGGCGAGAGCTCGAAGTACTTTCCTGCTTGGAGCAGAACATATGCTGTGAACACACTATGTGTCTGGAGAGACAGGCTTGGGGACCAAATGATCTCTGTGTGAGTGAGAAGACAACACTGCCAGCTCAGCCACTGAAACATAGGCTCAGCACCCAACCTGCAGCAATGTGAGGCAGTTTACTGGCATGGCCCCCACGCTCACTGCTTCCTAATTAAATAAGTAACATGACAGCACTAGGGTTTTCAGTAGAATTTGAATGGTGTTATCTGCAGTAACAGACACCTGGGTTGACTGTTTAATTCCATACAAGGTGCAAACAAAATATAGCATATGAAGAATGTTTAAAAAATGGTTAGTTTAGCAATGGCTTCAGCAATTCTGTGCTTGAGAAAAGATGTTTTAAAAATGGGGCGCATCTTTGTTTACACTTGTTACATGTAACAATTTTGTACATGCGTTTGTTATCTTGTTTTCTTTCCTGCTTCTTTCTTTTTCTCTCTTTCCCTTCTTCACATAGGTAGATTGGACTGTAACTCTTCATGGACCTGGCAACACTTCCAGCTCCAGCCAATCCCAACCAGCCACAACAGCTTACTGCTTGTAAAAGGGTGGGGCTTAAAAGTTTTAAGCTGCACCAGGAAGTCAGAAAGGCAGCCATCTTTGGGCTCACTTTATTGGTTTGCCATTGTTTGACTCTGTCTGGTGGTATGGTCTTGTGTGTTGGACTGTCGTAAAACTAGTTTAATGACGGCTACCTTATGTTATTTTGTTTTGCCTTGGGCTATTGATATTGTTGTGTTTCAACCCGTGTCCTAGTCCTGTCAGGTTGTCCGTTGGTTTCTGTCTCCCTAGGAGGGTGAGAACAAGCTAGATGTGCGCGCACGTACATGGTTCCCACCAGAGGCGATTGCTCTAAGACTGCAAGGAAAGCTCAGCTTCCCCTAAAATGTCAAAAAAATAAGTGATCAAATATATACTGTTGTGTGTACATGTCATTGAATAAATATGCACTACAACGCGCTCAAATTTTGTTCAGAATCAGCTTCTTATCACTGGTAAAGACACGGCTTTCCTCTCAATCATTCCCGCAGCTTCACAGTGCTTTAAACAGTACTTTAAACGCTCAGCGTCCACAGAGTTCAATAGCAAAGCAGCGAAGTGCAGCGAAACAAGATGAGTCATTGGATAAATGCTGGGCTTTGTCCCGCTCATCAGACGCTCAGCGTCTCTGGGGCAGTGGGCTGGCCTCGGCTGGCCCGGACGCTCAGCTTCTGCATGATGATTGGATGATCTGTCTGAGGCTGAATCCCTTTTTGACTGACAGTGAAGTGAGCGAATCAGTTACATTTTCATTCTGTTCAGAGTTGAACCGGAGACTTTCTTAATCCTCTTAGCGGCATTTTCTTTGTTAAAAACGACTAGCGACAAATCGAGCTTCTATTTCTGGTGGGTTTTTTGTAGCTGCTTGTGTTTGGAGATTGACTTCTATCACTCTTTCTGATTTCTGATCTCAGTTTCTGTCCAGCGGGTGCTGCTGAGCCCCTCCACCGTCACAAAGCACTCACAGGAGGACACACTTCACATGGGCCAAGGCCGTTTAAGCAGCCTAGCTCTGCTGGCCATTGAGAGGACACTAGTTAAGTCCCTGGAAAAGACGCCTTGTTGGTACGACAGGGTCACAGACCATTTTCTTGAAAAGGAATGGAGGGTAGAATTTACGTATAAATAAACCGACACATTTTATGACGTAGGCCGAAATTGAGCTTCCCCTCCTTGAAAGACCAGCATCCGCCACTGGTGCACACATAGTTACTGTATTATATAGATACACCAGAGTAGAGGGCAGGTACCACCCCTTGTATTTTCTTTATAGCATATAGTTATAGAGTATATTGACATAGCCTAGATGTTAGTCATGTTTTGTTATTTTCATTTCTTTGGTACTGTCCATGTTCCTCCCTGCTAAGGTTTGACCTGTCGTGTGTTATTGTGGTATGATCTTTTGTATTAAAGTGATGTTTGTAGTCCCTGAGCAACTTGGTCTCTAGGTTTTGGCTGGCTTCTCTTTTCCACCCTAGACCCTGAAGCCCAATAGTAGGGGCGTAACAACACTGATCTCAAGTCACTCACTTAAACAGATGCCAATGCCCATTACTCTGCCTCCATTTCTGCGTTCAGCTTAGAAAACAGAGCAGATTCTCTCGAGCACCCAGTGCTAACTGATGCTTACATGTGAGTAAAAATCACACTGTGCAACTACATAATAAAACAATAGTGAATACTAGAACTGCTTTTACAAGATGGAGAGAATTAATGTGAAAGGCATGTAAGGGGAAAAGTGTGTACAAAATTTATGACAATTAGTTTTCAAGGTGTTACTCTTAGCTGGTAAACAGATATTGAAATGGTAAAAAAAAATGCTCTATTTAAGTATTATGTGTTAACGTATTTCACAGGTGCTTTTGCAGGTGTATCCAAACAACATACATATCTGATCAGTAAACAACTGGGATGGATACTAAAGAATGGCCATTCTCTGAGGCCCTGAAGGCAGCGAGAGAACACAGGAAGTGGTTTGGTTGTTTGATGTACACTGCCCTGCCTTTGGCACATGTAGGCCGCGTCTTGACCTTTACTCCAAGGGTATCCTAGCTACCACACTGACGTGTAAACACAGCGCACAGACCCACACACTGAGAACCTGGCAGAAAAAAGCTCTGCTCCAGGCCTAAACAGCAAAACAGTCTCTCTTTGTCTCTCCTAGACAAACCGGATTTAACCATGATGACTCCGAGGCTGTGATCCCAGGTCAAAAAAAGGAAACTTTTAGCATCTTCTGAGAGGCTTATTCACCAAGATTATTGACCCAAGATCCACTAACAGATAGGTAATTAATGACACCCAAGCCTGTCGCAATATTAGTTTAGCAGCTCGTGCGTGCTGAATGAGCGCCCTTGATGTTCCTGTGCTGAGAAAAGAAACCGAGAATGAGGATTAAGGACTGAGAAAACACAAATTATACAGGATATGGCAAAGCCATTTTGTTCTCTTCCTGAGTACTTCATTTAGCTGCTGCCTAATCATATTTTCAAATGGTTTATTCTTATTTCATGCCTAATAAACCATTTCGATGTCAAGCCAAAGCAAAATGGACAAGCGGAGAAAGGATTTAGTGGATGAATAGGTACTTTGAAGAAAACGGGAGGAAGCCTGGAAAAGGATGAATAATTATATTTAACACATTTACTATTCTCCTCTCCTTTATTGTACTGCATGGAAATTAAATGAATGCATGTACTCTGTGAGAACAGAAATGGTAAAGTTTGGATGGTGTTTCAGTTTTTATAAGTTTGACAAAGAATACATATAAAAACACATCAAATAATGCATCTCCTGTACAAAACATAAAACTATAATATTAATGGCAATCAAATATTACACTATACCATTCAAATAACGAATATTTCAACCAACTTAATAAAACCAGGCACTTCCAAACACTGTTTTTTCTCAGCACTTTGGAAAATTAATTACGCTAAACATGAGCTAGTCTCCGAAAGCAAGTGGTTGACCACACAGAATGATAATTCATTCATAAATTCATTCATTCATAGTCTGTAAGCGCTTATCCACTTCAGGGTGTCACACACCACACCACACTCCTCACACACAGTCACCCGGAGGAAACCCACGCAGACACAGGGAGAACACACCACACTCCTCACAGACAGTCACCCGGAGGAAACCCACGCAGACACAGGGAGAACACACCACACTCCTCACAGACAGTCACCCGGAGGAAACCCACGCAGACACAGGGAGAACACACCACACTCCTCACAGACAGTCACCCGGAGGAAACCCACGCAGACACAGGGAGAACACACCAAACTCCTCATAGACAGTCACTCGGAGGAAACCCACACAGACACAGGGAGAACACACCACACTCCTCACAGACAGTCACCCGGAGGAAACCCACGCAGACACAGGGAGAACACACCAAACTCCTCACAGACAGTCACCCGGAGGAAACCCACGCAGACACAGGGAGAACACACCACACTCCTCACAGACAGTCACCCGGAGGAAACCCACGCAGACACAGGGAGAACACACCACACTCCTCACAGACAGTCACCCGGAGGAAACCCACGCGGACACAGGGAGAACACACCACACTCCTCACAGACAGTCACCTGGAGTAGGACTCGAACACACAACATCAAGGACCCTGGAGCTGTTTGACTGCAACACCTACCTGCTGCGCCACCATGCCGCCCAATGAGTCCTAGGTGTTCAGTTCAAAAACAAATCCATAATTTTTTGCCAACAGCAATGTAAGGTCTTAAAGGGGACATATTATATAACACTTGTTTGTGTGCACATTAAATGTGTGGAGATTGGGAACTCACCAAACCACACTGTGAAAAAAAGCCACCCAGTCATTTTTCACTGGGTCTTTCATCTGAGTCTCTCCAGTCACAGTGCTGAACCTGTGTTTATGTGAGAGAGCAAAGATGACCAAACGAGCACAGAGAAGAGCACAGAGGAAAAACTGAGAAAACAGGTAAAAGGAGGAAAGAGAACCGAGTGAAAACAACTAAAAACCAGAGTTTCTGTTCCTCTCTCCACACTGCTGTACACTCGGTGGCTGTGAGCGGCTCATTATCATTTAAAAGAACAGGCGCTGAAACCAGCCGTTCAGAACCAGGCTGTTGAGATGGGGGGGGGCAATGCTGTGATATTTGATCCTTGTGGTATTTTGATCTAAGCAGTTCACAGATGTTTCATTAAGACCTAGAACTGTGTTCACTTGAGGAAAGTCTGTAGGATATTTCGTGTTAAAGTTTTAAATCAAAGCTACAATATATGGGATAATCATTCAGTGCCGTCCAAATAAACTTTCTAACATTACGGATTCATTCATATTCAGTGACTGTAAAAACTACTGGTCTGTTCAAAGTCATAGGAAATGTATTCAGACTCGATAAGAAGTAAAGGCCAGCATCAGTTTTCTACAACAGTTCAGTACGTTGAACCAAGTATGTCAAACTTAGCAGTGACACTGGGTTCGTGGTGTTTCAAAAAGATGCAGTGGCACTTCTCATGTCTCAGAGCAACTTTGTGCTAGCATTCACCCATCCCTATCTCTTTAGTGGATGTTAGCCCAGGTACGTGCCACCCATCAAGAACAGTAATCATCGCTTCTGCTACACTCATGTCTCCTAAATGATGACTCAACGGCTCAATTTACTTTGATTAAGCGAAGGATGTTATTGGCAGATTTTACAGCTATTAAGAAACCCTTATATAACTCTGGATTACCCCTCAATTTTCAGTTAGTTTTGAATTTTTGGATCTCTAGTTTTCAAAACGTAGTTTGAAAGCATAACAGCTAAACGTAGCAAAGCACAATCCTCATCAATTAGTAATTGGCAGAATTCATATGATTCCATTCTATTGTTTTCGGTGAAATGGTTTTTATGAATTGTATCTCATTTAGTGTGTGTCTTTTCAATGTTTGTCTCTGTTGTCAGAGGTTTATGGTTTACCCTTGTCCTATAGCCACGCCCTGCACCTGAGCGTGTCACGTGATCGGGTTCACAGGTGTTCCTAATGTGTTCTCCTTTATAAGCTCCCTTTGTAGCCTTGGTGTTTGTCGTTCATTGTTGTTGTTGGAGTGTTGTGTTCGTGTCATTATATGTCCACTTCTGTGTATGCCTCCGGTCCCCCGTGTTGTCCTTCACTCACTTCCCTTCCCCTTCCGCCATCCCAGTTATTAAACGAATAAAAGGTGATCACAAAAAAAGACAGTAATGATCATTATATTATTAAAACAAGTTGTGTTTTTTTATTATTATTATTTATGGAGTAGGCGGCACGGTTGTCTGTGCGGAGTGTGGTGTGTTCTCCCTGTGTCTGCGTGGGTTTCCTCTAGGTGACTGTCTGTGAGGAGTGTGGTGTGTTCTCCCTGTGTCTGCATGGGTTTCCTCCGGGTGACTGTCTGTGAGGAGTGTGGTGTGTTCTCCCTGTGTCTGCGTGGGTCTCCTCCAGGTGACGGTCTGTGACGAGTTTGGTGTGTTCTCCCTGTGTCTGTGTGGGTTTCCTCTGGGTGACTGTCTTTGAGGATTGTGGTGTGTTCTCCCTGTGTCTGCATGGGTTTTCTCTGGGTGACTGTCTGTGAGGAGTGTGGTGTGTTCTCCCTGTGACTGCATGGGTTTTCTCTGGGTGACTGTCTTTGAGGAGTGTGGTGTGTTCTCTCTGTGTCTGCATGGGTTTTCTCCGGGTAACTGTCTGTGAGGAGTGTGATGTGTTCTCACTGTGTCTGTGTGGGTTTCCTCCGGGTGACTGTCTTTGAGGAGTGTGGTGTGTTCTCTCTGTGTCTGCATGGGTTTTCTCCGGGTGACTGTCTGTGAGGAGTGTGGTGTGTTCTCCCTGTGTCTGTGTGGGTTTCCTCCAGGTGACTGTCTGTGAGGACTGTGATGTGTGTTCTCTCTGTGTCTGCGTGGGTTTCCTCCAGGTGCTCCGGTTTCCTCCCACTGTCCAAAAACACACGTTGGTAGGTGGATTGGCAACTCAAAAGTGTCCGTAGGTGTGTGTGTGTGAGTGAATGTGTGTGTGTGTGTGTTGCGCTGTGAAGGACTGGCACCCCCTCCAGGGTGTATTCCCGCCTTGTGCCCAATGATTCCAGGTAGGCTCTGGACCCACTGCGACCCTGAACTGGATAAGGGTTACAGATAATGAATGAATGAATTTATGCAGTAATCAAAAAAATGTCTCATAAACAAGGACAAAAAAATCCGCTCTCATGTTTTTCAGGAGAGATTTTTCATTCTGAGATTGAGGAAACACTGGGTAGTTGTAAAACTAATAATCTCACACCACCTCTTTTTGATGAGCTTTGATCCAGTCCTACGTGAGCGTAACTAGAACATCAGAGGTGAAAATCAGAAAGAACCTCACACAGAGTCTTCAGATGCTGTTAAATAAGACACAGTCCCTGTGAAATTGCTGAGTGGAGCAGAGGATCAGATTGGTGTACGAATCTAGGGTTGGGTTTCTCCCCCCGCAGCTACCATGGCTCAGCAGGCATGAGAAACTCCCTGCATATAAAGCAGCATTTCTGTCTGTTAAATGAATACTGCTACAGCCCTGGCTCTTTGTGTGTGTGTGTGCGTGTGTGTGTGTGTGTGTAAGATCAATAGCTGACTGGGGTCTTTTTAAAGCTATTTTCAGCAGGGTGAGTGACTGCAGGTCGATAGGAATATATTTCCACTCTGTGATGAATGCGTGCTCTGTTCGTGAAGCCAAGTGGCGTGTGGTCACCTCTGAGGCCAGTGAGCCAATGAAATAAAGGGATTCCAAACCAACAAACCACAGAAACATGACACTTATGCCCTGGGTGGTTGTACGGATCTTGGGTGTCATGCTCTGATCATTGGTAAACCTTGTTTAAATCAATTAAAGACCTAGAACTATTGGATGCAGTGGAACCTCTACTGTTTGTTAGTGATGCTTTAAAAGATGGAAATTTTCATCTATTAGGTAAAATGTCACTTAAAGTACTATTTCAGCGCTTGACGTTTCTTTGTTTCACTGTTTTTGCTTGGTTTTTTAATTTCTAAATGTCTTTTTCACCATTTTTCACTAAGTTCTTGTATTTTTCTGCTTTCATTTTTGCCATTTTTCGTAAAATATTTTATTTTTCTGCTTTGGTTTTCACCGTATTTCTCTTTTTCACTTTTAACTCGTTTCGTCGGCCGTGTTTGTTTCTGTAAAAAACAATTTCAGAGCTTCTTGTTTCTCCATTTTTGTTTTCAACTTATTTAATCTGTTCTTTATATCCACTCCCCATTCACCCTGTTTTCACTCTCGTTTCCATGTGTTCTCTCATTTCTCCACTCTCATTTTTGTCACTTCTTTTTGGTTCTCATTTTTCTGCTGTGGTTTTATGTTTCTGTTTAGTTCTCATATTTCTCTGCTCTCGTTTTAGCCATTTTTGATTGCCCTCTCTTTTTATTGTCACCTTTGCCCTCTTACATAAATGCAGGTCTAACACTGTGACTGGAGATACTCAGAAAAAGGTGTGGGACAATCCTGTTGATTCCACTTACTGTAAAATGAGGGTAATAGTACTATAAAGGCTCATTTTATCCCCCAAAAAAATTTATTTCAGAGATTATTGTGGGTTGGGAGGCTCCAACAGATAAATGTGTGCAGGGAAAAAGAGATTTCTTTCATATTATGTCCCTTTAAATTCTTTGTAACTACTCTGTCAGAAAGTCTCTGTCTCTGTGGTGGTTCCCTCAAGAGTACACTTCTGTACCTTTAGTTAGGGAACATAATTGTACCTTATTCTAATTGTAGATTGTTTAAATTGTGCTGATCTCATATGCCCAACTCATCTCCAGGACTTACACTATGTTCTTTTATTTCACACAGTGGTGTAATGAAAGATTACAGAGGTCCCCCTCTCCTTCTGGAGACGAGAATGTAATGATCCTTTAGGGAACACGACTGGACTTTAACACCACTGCTGTACCTTTAAAGATACACTACACTGTTTGTAGCTTTAGTGAAAGCAATGTACATCTACTGTACCTTTTTATCTGAGAGTGTAAGTAAACACTATATTTAGTCTTTTCTAAAGGAAGCCCCTGGACGAAACCCACACGGACACAGGGAGAACACACCAAACTCCTCACAGACAGTCACCCGGAGGAAACCCACGCAGACACAGGGAGAACACACCACACTCCTCACAGACAGTCACCCAGAGGAAACCCACACAGACACAGGGAGAACACACCACACTCCTCACAGACAGTCACCCGGAGGAAACCCACGCAGACACAGGGAGAACACACCACACTCCTCACAGACAGTCACCCTGAGGAAACCCACGCAGACACAGGGAGAACACACCACACTCCTCACAGACAGTCACCCGGAGGAAACCCACGCAGACACAGGGAGAACACACCACACTCCTCACAGACAGTCACCCGGAGGAAACCCACGCAGACACAGGGAGAACACACCACACTCCTCACAGACAGTCACCCTGAGGAAACCCACGCAGACACAGGGAGAACACACCACACTCCTCACAGACAGTCACCCGGAGGAAACCCACGCGGACACAGGGAGAACACATCACACTCCTCACAGACAGTCACCCGGAGCGGTACTCAAACCCACAACCTCCTGGTCCCTGGAGCTGTGTGACTGTGGCTCTGAACTACAAACTTCTTAGCAGATAGTAGCTAATTGGATAAAGAAAAGCTGTTAAAACGAATGCAAAGATTAACAAAATCAGATCATATCCAGATCTCAGTACAGTTTGAGCCAAAAGTCACAGGACATCCTTTTATCTGAATACCCCAGCAAGTGATGGCTGAGGGGCCTATATTTTAGGCTGTGTCCAGAACATGGCCGCCATCTTGAAAGCCACCATATTAGATAAAGGGCAAGTTTTTCCAATGGGAAGGTGGTCATGTACCACATCCCTTCTATTATCAGTTGAGCTTTCTTGTAAATGCCACACTCCACAGACTCAAAAATGCACTGCATAGCTCTACGCATGCTGAAATAAAGGCAGAATATCTCTCACACTACTGCAACTGTCACTATCCGCATCTCTGTGTGTCGTAGCCATTTCCCCAGGGTTTAAAACACTGCTTACATGACTTATGAATAACAAATATTACTCACTGTGTCACACTGCCTAGTACATACACAGCACCTCCCAAAGAGACACGGAAACTTCAAATTAAATCATGGAACACGTGAGTATTTGTGACTGGAGTGCTACATTTCTATTCTGGGGAAACTAAGGCTTGGTTATAAGCTGCAGGAGACTGGAGCCAGCCTGTGCAGTGAACTCTGGAATATGAACGCAAGCAGATCCAGACTTCAAAAGCAACCTTTTTAATCACTGCTTGATTTGGAAGTTTTTTCCTTTGCTGCATCCCAGAACAGAGAGATGTTTTAACACTTCGGCTTCTCCTCTGGCTTCTCCATCTGTTCCTTACACACAGGAGATGTGCTGAGCAGCGTTAACACCGAGGTAACAGCAGATCAGCGTCTTAGTCATTTTAATTGGACGGGAGAGAAGACATTTACAGTTCAGTGTCTGACCGAGTGTACTCTTCCTTCCCAGTAGCTGTAAGGTGGTGAAGAACAAGCAAAAGGTTTGTTTCCTTCATGTCACCTTGACATAACCTTGACTTTGCTTGGCATTTCACCCGCAATTATTAAAAAATGCACCAGGCTACGGAGACCCAACAACACAGAACAGTCACAGCAACGGCTGCAGGAAACATTTACCGTGGACTGTGACAGGGAGCAGGAGTAATAACTGCGGGGATTCTGGAGTGAGGCTACAAAGAGCACTAGCCCTTAAAAAATAAGGCCAGGCCACTCGAGCAGTAAAACCGACTTTGACATGCAGGTACCTCAGAGGCAGGTCAAGCTGTGGTTAACCTCACCTCTATTCACCAGTCAGTGAGCACAGCAGTCTGCACAATCGGTCACTGTCTTCAGTCAATGCCTGTGTTTGTTAAAGATCGCTGTGAGTTAATACACAATCCTTCCTCGATAAATGCACACAGCATTTACCTGAGACAGTTATTTCCCTAAGTGTCCTTCACATAAAAGAAAAGTGAACTGAGTGGTACAGGTCGGATACTGTTTGTATATTAATAATGCTGGCAATTGGGTCCAAACTGTAGAGCATTAACGGTAAAGACGCTAAACAGCTTCTTAATTCTTTGCTCAGTTTGAAACAGTTGTTTGCTGGAGGTGTCAGTGTTTCACATTAACAACCTGAAAGCCAGGTATTAAAATGGAAAGCTAATGGAGCACTAAAGAGGCAGGAACAAAGCAACCCCCTCATCTCTCTCAGCTTAAAGATAAAACCATACTTTGTAGCACTAAGATCTGTTTCCTCGCCTCCTCATTATCTTAAAAAAAAAAACACCAAACACAACTGAAGACACAGACATTAAAGAAGGGAAGTATGTTAGCGTACTCCTGAATATGTCTGAACATTTTTCTGTGAGAAACTACAGGGTGTCTGTGTTGACTGGCATCAAGATACGTCAGAGACTAAGTATATGTCTAGGGGAGACACATAGGGGAGACACATACACTGATCCCCTTATCACCATTTTTGCTCTGCTCTCATATTTCTCGTTTCTTCTTGGTTCTCTCATTTATTCCTTTATTTTCTCATTTTTTGCTCTGCTCTCATATTTCTCATTTCTTCTTGGTTTTCTCATTTATTCCTTCATTTTCTCCATTTTTGCTCTGCTCTCATATTTCTGCTTGGTTCTCTCATTTATTCATGCATTTTGTCCATTTTTGCTCTGCTCTCATATTTCTGCTTGGTTCTCTCATTTATTCCTTCATTTTCTCCATCTTTGCTCTGCGCTCATATTTCTCGTTTCTTCTTGGTTCTCTCATTTATTCCTTCATTTTCTCCATCTTTGCTCTGCTCTCATATTTCTCATTTCTGCTTGGTTCTCTCATTTATTCCATCAATTTCTCCATTTTTGCTCTGCTCTCATATTTCTCATTTCTGCTTGGTTCTCTCATTTATTCCTTCATTTTCTCCATTTTTGGTCTGCTCTCATATTTCTCATTTCTGCTTGGTTCTCTCATCTATTCCTTCATTTTCTCCATTTTTGCTCTGCTCTCATATTTCTCATTTCTGCTTGGTTCTCTCATTTATTCCTTCATTTTCTCCATTTTTGCTCTGCTCTCATATTTCTCATTTCTGCTTGGTTCTCTCATTTATTCCTTCATTTTCTCCATTTTTGCTCTGCTCTCATATTTCTCATTTCTGCTTGGTTCTCTCATTTATTCCTTCATTTTCTCCATTTTTGCTCTGCTCTCATATTTCTCCTTTCTGCTTGGTTCTCTCATTTATTGCTTCATTTTCTCCATTTTTGCTCTGCTCTCATATTTCTGCTTGGTTCTCTCATTTATTCCTTAATTTTCTCCATTTTTGCTCTGCTCTCATATTTCTCATTTCTGCTTGGTTCTCTCATTTATTCATGCATTTTCTCCATTTTTGCTTGTCATTTTTTTTCTCCATTAAGCTCTGTTCTCTCCTTTTGCATTTTATGTTTTTAGGTGGTTCTCGTATTTCTCAGCTCTCGTTTCCTCAGGTTTTGCTCCGCAGTCATCCATTTTGTTCTCACACTTTTCTATCTGGTTTTCACTCAGCTCTCTTACTTCTCTGCTCTTCAGTGCTGATAATAATTAGGTCCAAACTGTAGAGCATTAACACTAAAGTCACTAAACAGCTTCTTAATTCTTTGCTCAGTTTGAAACAGTTGTTTTTAGGAGGTGTCAGTGTTTCACATTAACAACCTGAAAGCCAGGTATTAAAATGGAAAGCTAATGGAGCAGTAAAGAGGCAAGAACAAAGCAACCCCCTCATCTCTCTCAGCTTAAAAAATGAACCGTAATACCTTTTAGAATTAAGATCTGTTCCCCCACCTCCTCATTTTCTTAAAAAAGACAGAACAATGAAGACACAGACACTAACGAAGGGAAGTATGCTAGCGTACTTCTGAATATGTCTGGACATTGTTCTTTTTGTCACTGCAGCGCTTCTGTGTTGATTTACATCTCAAAGATACATTATCCATACATTAGTACATCCAGGGGAGGCGTGGGGATGGCGTATTCCTCCTTCACAAGAGAGAGTTGATGCTTTGTTCTTATCAGATTTTGGATCAGCACGTCTCAATTAACCAATATAAACCTAATATTTCCGCAAACACTTTGTCCAACCAACAGAGTCCCACCAGCTGACCTGATTGCTGCCTGCACCTCTTCCGAGACATTTACGTAGGCCCCTTAATCCAGAAGCAAACTAGGATATTGACTGACACAGGAAGCCATCTCTCTCTCCAGGTCTGACATTAGCCTTGTTTGTCTTTCACCATATGCCACCCGTTCCAAAGGTACAATATGTCAAAAGGCTGAAGAGTGGGTTATGCTTGCAGCGTTAAACAGACTGCGCTTTCCTTGCCACCGCCAGCCTAGCAACACCACATTCCCTGTGGAATACATCCTTCGTCATCGAGGGAGAAGAGCCTGTAATGGACGAGTCACTCTTCTGGTTACTGTTTGAATTCTCCAGTCTCCTCCCACGGTTGATGACATTTTGATTAACACTGAACATGAATCCTCTGAGGAATAGTGCTGGCTTTCGGTATTTCAGGGGTGTAATTTATATACAGTAGATATACTGTAGAAGCTTAAAATCAGATAAGCGCAGTAAAAATACAGTGTGTGTACAAAGAAAAGGGGGTGAAATGGAACTGTGTTCTCACAAACGAGACTTCACTGCTGTACAACTCTTTTTTAAACATTTTTAAGCTTCCTTTTTTAAAGCAGGCAAACACAGTTTGACAGCGTGACTTGAATAAGAGGCTGACAGCTGCCAAAATAAACTATGTTCAAGTACAAATGACACCTCCAGGGTTTATCTCATTATTGAACAGACTTAGTAACGTCCCTTGTGTCCATTGTTACCAGCAACAAGTCTATAGCAATCAATGTACAGACTGCACATGATTCTTCCGACACACTCAATACCCATTTGTCCTGCATCTTTTAAACCCCATGTCATGCACTATCAGGAGAGTCATATCATACAGTATCAGGAGACCACTAACCACTGACCTCTCCTCCACATTTATGCAACTATGAATCAATATGTCACTTTGCAAACAAGAGAGAAAGCAATGAGCCCTGAGCAAGGAGAGCTTGAATGAAGTCATGGACAATTACAAATAAAAGATGCATTACAGCTCTGCGACAGTTTTCTAATTCTGGAAATCTGACATTTGTTGTTTTAGAAAGGATATTAAAGGGGATGTGTACGATTGTAGGGAAACACAGTTCTCTCTGGTTTGTTTATGTACAGAAGCTCAGCATGTTTGAGGGAAAAATTTGACTGTTGCTTGTACGTGGCTGTAAATGTATATTCACTGTTTGAATTACCACAGAAACTCATTTGTAACTCGAGATGTTTAGAATTCTAGCACTTTCTGTAATGCAGTTACCTGTCTTCTGAATTTAGAGGCAAAAAAAAAATCCTATATCTGGATGAAGGACAGAAATGATTGGGATGACGTGAACTTAGCCTGACCTCTTAGATAACAGCTGTGCTTTGGTACCCTCTGTATCTGTTAATTTCATTCTACACTGTATATTTCCACTTAATTTCCACCTAGCACTCCATTTTAATAGCCTCCTTATTCACCTCAGTGACCCTAGGCCATTTTTCTCTCCACCTGCTTCCTCATGAATATGTTTCTCGCAAGGCTCCTCTCGCAGAAGGGCCATGAATGAAACAGCAACTTCAGGGCCCAAAAACCATCTCGTCTTACCTGATCCCAGGGACAGATGATGCCTCCGAAAAACATGAACAGGTAACCCATGGCAACCAGACAGGCCCAGATCACTAAGGAGAAGACGTGCAGCAGCTTCTTGAAGACTGACTCGATGCAGACCAGGACGAAGATGCTGAGGAAAATGGCCAGCGCTGTCGGGACGGTGATTACGAAGGCGACGTGAGCCTCGATATCCTGACAAAGAGATAAGAACAGAACACACTTAATCTTTTCAGCTCTACAAATCTGAAACGGCCACATGCTCATGTCCACCCTAAAGACCCGACCATCCATCAGCGCTGGTGTTTGGGACAGTAAAGCAGGTAGTCCCAAATTGCTGCTACCCTGACTATGAATACAGTCTGCTGGACAAAAACTCTAATTGTTTGCTGCTGTATAATTTAGCATCATTTAAATCTGATGTTCACCAAAGCATAAAATACAAAGAGTAAAATGAAAACAGTTCAGTGGAGGGAAAAATAAAAAAAAGACACAAGTTAGAGAATTCTTGCTAGAGTGTGATCAGATGACCACACAGAGATTATTCATTCATTCATTCATTATCTGTAACCGCTTATCCAGTCACGGTGGGTCCAGAGCCTACCTGGAGTTATTGGGCGCAAGGCGACAATACACCCTGGAGGGGGCGCCAGTCCTTCACAGGGCAACACAGACACACACACACACACATTCACTCACACCTATGGACACTTTTGAGTCACCAATCCACCTGCCAATGTGTGTTTTTGGACTGTGGGAGGAAACCGGGGCACCCGGAAGAACCCCACGCAGACACAGGGAGAACACACCACACTCCTCACAGACAGTCACCCAGAAGAACCCCACGCAGACACAGGGAGAACACACCACACTCCTCACAGACAGTCACCCGGAGGAAACCCACGCAGACACAGGGAGAACACACCACACTCCTCACTGACAGTCACCCGGAGGAAACCCACGCAGACACAGGGAGAACACACAACACTCCTCACAGACAGTCACCCGGAGGAAACCCACACAGACACAGGGAGAACACACCACACTCCTCACAGACAGTCACCCGGAGGAAACCCACGCAG
The DNA here is from genome assembly GCF_029633855.1 of Hoplias malabaricus. NCBI lineage: Eukaryota > Metazoa > Chordata > Actinopteri > Characiformes > Erythrinidae > Hoplias > Hoplias malabaricus. Next base: position 41,460,074 of record NC_089809.1, read on the forward strand.
ACACAGGGAGAACACACAACACTCCTCACAGACAGTCACCCGGACCGGGAATCGAACCCACAACCTCCAAGCCGCTGGAGCTGTGTGACAGCGACACCTACATGCTGCGCCACCGTGCCGCCACACAGAGATTATACAGACATTAATTTTAGAATATAGTACAGATTTCAAAGTTAACACCTGAATAATATGATAAAGTTGTACCAGCACTAAATTATTTAATGCCATTAAAATACATTCATAGTTCGTGAGCCAACCAAACTGAAGCATAGCAAAAAAAAAAAAACAGAGAAGGCAATCCTTTCTGTATAAAGCCCAATGTATACTTCTGAATCAAGTCATAGACACTGTGTAGAAGTGAACCCTATGCTGTAGCCTGACTCACACCTCTAAAGATGGACGGACATTGTTTATGTTGAACCAAAGAAGTACAGGAACATGAACTCCTCTTCTCAGCAAACAGAGACACAGACAACAACAAATCATAGCAAGAAACTTCCTCAGATGTGGTGTGGGCTTCTAGGATGAACAAAAATTTTAAACAAAGAAAAAATACAGACATCTCCGGAAAATAAATAACTCAAAGGGAAGCAGGATCACGCAGGTAAAACGTGCTGGCTTTGTATTCTTTTCTTTCCTGGCACCTCATATAAATGACCTCATACAATGACCTCCTCCCTAAATAGTGCACTTTAAGAATTTATAAATGTAATTCTACTACACCACTGAATTGTTTACTACATAGTGGAGAGGAAGATGTTTGCGATTGAAGTATAAACGCTCACAACAGCATAGGGCTCTTCCGTAGCCTACAGCTTAGGCTCTGCTTTGAGTCAACGTGAAAGTATAAATCAGATGCAAGGCATAACAGGGTCAAGCAGGACAGAGTCTGCTGAGTGAAGATAAACAGAACTGTGCTGGTTATACGACTAATAAATAAAAATAAGGTTTTGTGAGACATGTTGTAGTAGTATTTCGCAATACCACACGAAACATTGTTCACACAAACAGGTTCATAGTCTTTTCCTGTTGTTTAAAGACAAAATGAGTCGTAATGATGGGTTGTGTGTCTTTTCTCAGAGATTATCCTGTCCCAGTGGACTGTTAAACTAGACTAACTGGCAGCTGACAGCATCCAAACTGTGCTCTCCTCAGGTTTATTCAACAGTCTTTGGAGGATTAAATTCCTGGAGGTCCATTCACACTATACCGAGCTCACTGCAAAAATCTATAATGCCCTTTTCACACATGCACAATAGTCCAGAAATATTCCTGAGTTTGCCCGGAAGAACTCCACATCATTTGTTGGCCGACATTACTCTGACTTTATCCTGGTAACACCCTGGTAAATATGCACATAAAGTCTGAGTCAGCGCATGTAAGAAAGCCAGTGGAATGTTCCGGAGTTTCCCCTGCACGCGCTGTACAGGCAATGCACCACACATAAAGCATGTGTTCCCCGCTGCGAGTGTACACCTGATGCTGAAAATCTCCCACTGTGAGCTGCATGCGTGGAAGGCTACTCCGGACCCGACAGTTTATGTGTGAAAGAGGCATTAATGTCTCTGTGGTGTAACTGTATGTCAGAGTAAACAGCTGTAGCTCTGTGTCAGTCAGTTTGTCAGTGCACTGTAATGGCAGAAATGAAGTACTCTTCCTTGTAAAATCCATTCTGTAAATTTCTAAAGTTAACAGCTCAGGGCTGCACTCCTGAATGACTGTCAGTTGTGAATCCATTCTGATGAGGTTCATTCTCTCTGCTCTTATGTCTGTAACTGAAACTTGATTTTAAACAAGGAAACCAATATGTTAGAGTCAAAACCGAGTGAATAAACCAATTGCAATTAATTGTGATTTATCAGGATTAACCACAGACTGATGAAATTACACAGACTTATTTGTTGTTGTTGTTGTTGTTGTCGTTAGATCATGTGTTGTAATGGTGCTAGCCTGGGGCTCAATCTTGCTAACCAGAGGATAGTCTGGCATTGCCAGACTCTCTAGGGACCGTCTGGCACCTCTGGCTACTAAATGTGTCTAAAGAAAAAGAAATTATGACTGACACCGAAAACAACCAATCACAAGTCTTGCGGACCTATAGAAGAAAACAGAGCCAATCAGAATGCACTGAAAGTATCAGATGCTCCATCACAACTTGTATCTTTATTTCCTTTTTTTGCAGGGATTTAGGAATAAAAATTCACTTCCACTTACAATAGAATCAACAATTAATTAACTGTATTCTACATAAATCAATGGTACATTGGTGCACACGGGTGCAGTATCCCAGTAAACATTTAGCCGTTGATTCAACGTTGAAATAACGTAATGACTGCCGTCTAATCAACGTTCTCTTAAGGTTGAAAATGAAAGTTGAAAAGACGTCCAAACACAGACGTTGAAAAGACGACTATTAGACGTGTTTTGGAAGTCCACTGACGTTATCGATTGGTCACCACTTAACTAACTTATTAAGATGGATTTTGGACGTCCATTGACGTTTAAAATATGTCCTTGACGGACAGACTACTTTTAGACCCATTTTGAACGTCCAGTTACAGGGAAGTGAACCTGCAGCAATACATTAGAATGCATGTTGTCACATGCCCCCTGCCCGTTGTCCACTTTCCAGATCAGTATGTAGTGATTGCATCGCCCTATACTGTGAGTAAATGCATTCATGTGAAGTCATTAAGTCACTAGGCCATGACCTCTGTAATGACTGCCTTGTGCTTTCACAACCTGAACCTGAGCTATCTCCATTAGCTCCAGTCAGACATATTTGAATGCTCTAGAAACTTTCACACAGACCCTAAGCATTTCTGCTGGCAATAACTTTATAATTGTGCAACTAAGGCCTTTGGTAAACAGCAATTGTTGAGGTCAAGATGACAAGATTTGTGGGATAATCAGGCCACACATTAGTTTTAAGCTTACAGCACAAGACCAAGCCTGTTTTACACCATTCAGTAATCTTGAACATGTATCTAACAATCATTTTAAATCACATTAACCCTATGCAGGGAGTTGTGGTGGGATCTGAGCCTTCGCGGAAAACTATTAGGCCAGGCACACACTCTTCCACACATACGAACACTTGTTTCTGGACTGTGGGAAGAAACCAGAGCACCTGGAGGAAACCCACTGAGACAAGGGGAGAACACACCAAACTCCTCAAATTCAATGACCCAGGGGCTGTGTGACAATGACACTACTTGCAGCGCTGCCCTGACACTGCTAGGTTACCCATTCATATCAAAGTTAATGCAACATTAGCCCAGAAAAATGGCATTTAACATAAATGTACATTATGACTCAACTATTTGGCCCCCATTAGAGCACACACGGCACATGATGTTTCATCACAGCTGGGATATTTGCTCAAATTCCCCACACTCAAAAAAAAAAATATTGACTGCAGTTCTGGCTAATCTCACTAATCCTGGCTGCTTCAGTTTATGCAAAAAAGCATACATTAGCAACGCAGCCTGCTTTGTTTGTCATTGGGGCTATAGAACGATGATGGGAAAAGACGGCTTGATTACCAGCCATTTACATTGTGTTCATTTGCCATATGCTGGCAACTGGCACAGCACAGAGCAAAAAAAAAATCTCCCTGTGCTGCTTCTAATGCAGACGGCAGCATCCTAAGCCGTTCTGCCACGCTGTCGCTTCATGTCCGCATCTCTCACCCTGGAGATGCACAGAAACATGTTCAGTGTTATAGGAGATGACATGGTGCGAATTCGGCTGGATCTCTGCTTTCTGCTTCGCACATGCCATCTCTCAGACAAAGAGAGAGAGAGAGAGAGAGAGACTCAAACTAGGCACACACAGACAGAAAAAAACAAGTGAAGCCCTATGCATAATGGATGAAGTCTAGCTTTAAGAGACACCCAAGATCTGAGAGGTCTGTAAAAACTGCAAGGGTGCTGTGTGTGTGTATATACGTGTGTGTGTGTGTGTTTGGGGGGTTGGCTTCATTGAAGGAGCAAGCAGGATTCTAGCAGGCTTGCTCCAGCCTTTCAGCTTTCTGACACACAGCTCCAGGAAATCACCTCGTCTGGAAAGACGGATTTTGCTTTTTTTGGTGCTGCAATATTAGAGGCTTTCAAACACTGAGACAACAACAAATTTATCCATTCCCACCCCCTAAATCGAATTGAGGCTCTTTAACTCTCAGGTTGTTGGTGATAACCTAATTTTGGTGCAGTTAAAGCCCTCTCTGCAGGGATCAGACCCTGGCATGACATTTATCTAAACACGTGGGTGTGAATCATCAAGTTAATGATGCACTACAACACTTTTATTTCATTTTTTTATTAAATATATTAACTGTAAGATATGTTATTTTAGCACTCGCTTCAGGACATGTTTGTGCTGTTCTTGAGAAAACCCTGCTTAAAAACAGACGGGAGCCCCTGTTTTGTTTTTGTTGTTCACATGCATGGCCACCAGAGGTCGCTCTCACTAACGCAGCACAGATCAGGGCTGGGATGTGAACTCTTGTGAAATCTCTGGTGGCTGAGTAGTTGAACTGCAATAACACAGACAAGCAGTGCAGGGTTTCTCGACTTTGAAGCTGTAAGTAATTGTAAATATACTACCTAGTGTTATTTTAAATGTGAGAAATATATTAAAATGCATGTTTAAGTATTAGAATATATGCATAATATGTTCATTCATTAATTGTCTGTAAACGCTTATCCAGGTCAGGGTTGCAGTGAGTCCGGAGCCTACCCGGAATCACTGGACACAAGGTGGGTACACATCCTGTAGGGGGCACCAGACAGGGCGACACACACACACTTGCACCTACAGACACTTTGAGTCGCCAATCAACCTACCAACGCGTGTTTTTTGGAGCATGGGAGGAAACCGGAGCACCCAGAGGAAACCCACGCAGACACAGGGAGAACACACCACACTCCTCACAGACAGTCACCTGGAGGAAACCCACGCAGACACAGGGAGAACACACCACACTCCTCACAGACAGTCACCCGGGGGAAACCCACGCAGACACAGAGAGAACACACCACACTCCTCACAGACAGTCACCCGGGGGAAACCCACGCAGACACAGGGAGAACACACCACACTCCTCACAGACAGTCACCTGGAGGAAACCCACGCAGACACAGGGAGAACACACCACACTCCTCACAGACAGTCACCCGGGGGAAACCCACGCAGACACAGAGAGAACACACCACACTCCTCACAGACAGTCACCCGGAGGAAACCCACGCAGACACAGAGAGAACACACCACACTCCTCACAGACAGTCACCCGGAGGAAACCCACAAAAATGGACAATAAGCATATGTTAACATGAACTGAAACTTCCTTTGGTTACTTATTAATAATGTAATCATGTCACACCATTTAAATAGTAAAGAAAAAGGACAGCAGTAATGCACAACTCCTAAAGGCTAAGCCATGGACAACCATTGCAGAGTTTCTGCCAATTCCTACATGGGTTTGTGAGCACAGAGGACAGACACTGAGCCCCCAAGCACAGCCTTGTGTAGCGGCAGCACCACAGAGCAAAGCACAGGCAGAAAGGACAGGCTGTTTCAGCTGCCATTCACTGGATGGACTGAAGGCACTGCAGAAGCAGGTCATGGGGAGGGAGAGACACATCTTCAGAAACTGCCCTACAGCGCACTCTGGGCTTTTTTTTTCCCCAACAAACAGTGTGATGTGTGCAGCCACTGGAATGGGAAAGACCCTCACGCTCCAGACCACTGAGGCTGAGCTTAAGCTGTGAATATAGGTCAGGCAGTCAGGACTCAAGACGAGGCAGCAGCAGCACGGACAAGAGCACATGTACACCCACAGAGTTGTATCCTGGCCACTTAGCACAGCCTTTTATAGAGAGCCACGCGCTCGGTGCAAGAGATGATGCTTTTTCAAGCATCTGTTATTTAGAGACTCGTCTGGCTTTGAGTGGAATCTGCGGCATGGAAGAAAAAAAGTCTCACTGCAATTTAGCAGCGTGTCAATATTTTGCTTTGGCTCACAGACTCGCTCTTGCTTGCCGTTCTAATGAATGGTGCTTTTTTCCACCAAACGCTGCCTAAAATACCCGACATAGCCGGGTGGCTGAGCGCAGGGTTACAGACACAGAAACAGTCTACAACACAATCTGTATGTGATCGATTTTATATTTTAGAGCCATTTGTTGGAGCTTGTGTAAAAGTTTATGTATCTAGTCCAACACGTCGTACGCTAATAGATCACTACCATTTCTGGACCATGCAAAGCAATGGAAATCCTAAGGATTAGAAAAAGTAAGTCATTACAAGTCTGAAAAACAAGGCACGAATTCAGAGGGAGGGCTTTTTTTCTACCTTCTGCGCAGCAGGCTGTGGACAGGATTTAAAAGGAAGAGTCTTATCATTGACAGGTTAATAGTTTCTGCTTGATTCGTTCAACATAATTAGCCATGATTAAGCCTGTTGATTTTCCAGATTATGCTCGTCCTCCATCCTTCCAAGATCTTTATGGCTCTCGGTATGAATCGATGTGAAAGGACTTTGAAGCCAGACATGAAATGCTCCATAAAATAAACAAAGGCATGTGGCTACAGTGTAAACAGCGCTGATTTCCCAGAGACGCTCCCAACCCCTACTCCTCCAGTCCCTTCGTTATCTTCACAGAGTGCTCTGAAAATGTGCTGGCTGCCATCCAAAGCACTACAAAGGATGGGAAGCATCAGCTGCGCACAGCGGGGGAGCTGTACCTGTGTCAGAGGGAGTCTGGGAAGGAAAGAGACAAGAAGAAAAAGAGAAGGTGGTAGAGAGGGAGAGTGGGAGCCACAAATCTGAGACACTAGGAGTGGGACACTAGGAGACTCTCTTGCCGAATTGCTTCCTCTGTGAGGTTCACATCAATCAGCACCTGATTTCACCCATGGTGCCTGGGACCTAATGCCCGGTGCCCTTATTTCCTTCATGGTTCTTCCCTATCACCCCATGCACTCACCAGCCCTGAGGCGAAGAAGACAGCCAGCAGTGCCAGGCAGGCGCCCATCACGATGAGCAGCAGAAAGACGATGAGCGGGTGCTGCTGGCTCATGCGGCAGTACGACTCGTAAAGCCAGTCGGGTGACCTTTGCCTTCGGCCGCCCTCTCCGGACCCCTTGCCTGTACCGGGCGTGTTGCCCCGCTCCAGCAGGTAGCGCCTCCCACGCATGGCCCCCCTCCACATAGAGATGGCAGGTGACAGAGCCTTGGGCTGGTTCTCCTTCTCGTCCTCCTCCTCCTCGCGGAGCTCTCTCAGATGCAGCGCGGCGGCTCGGGTGTGGGGGGCGCGACTCTGCCGGGACGCCGACAGGACGCTTTCCACTTCGGAGCGCAGCATCGCGCAGGCAACATGTTGGACTGGCGAGCGAGCAGCAAGAGAGAGAGTGAGGCGAGTGTGAGGCAGCGCAACTGTGTATGTAAGAGTGAGGGAGGGGGGGGAATAGGGAGGGACCAGAGAGGGAGGAAAGGAGGGAGGGGGAGAGCTAAGAGGGAAAGGGAAGCAGAGTGATACAGAGGACTGTGAAAAGCAGAAATGCAACCCACTTCTAAGACTTTTTGAAGGTGTGGAAAAGCAGCTTGCTGATGTCTTTGAAAAGCTGGAGTCAAGTCATTCACAAAGAAAAATGTCACCATCTTATACACAACTTTCATCTTTGAGTGGCAGGAGGAAGAGTCAGGACTGCGTCAAATCTGAACACTATCCGAGGAGAAGAAGGAGATGTTATTGAATAACCTTTTCAAACCAAACAAAGAAGCTGCTGGTGTTCTCAGAACAACGGACTAATCACCCTGCCTTCAGCATCACTGAATGTGCTGGGGGTGAGTTGGAGCTCAAAAGCGTGAACTTTGAAAGTGTGGAAGAATATCTCTTCAGGTTTCATTAAAAAACTGATATCAAGTCTCAAAACACGGTAATAAAATGCAAAGTGTGGGTGCAGTTAATGCTGGAAAAGTACAAAAACACACGTTGGTAGGTGAATTGGCGACTCAAAAAAAAAGTGTGTGTGTGTTGCCCTGTGAAGGACTGGCGCCCCCTTCAGGGTGTATTCCCGCCTTGCGCCCAATGATTCCAGGTAGACTCTGGACCCACCGTCACCCTGAACTGGATAAGGGTTACAGATAATGGATGAATGAATGAATAAATAAAAATAGCACAAAAAGTGTTCGGTAGATTATTTCTTTGTTGTAACAATGTTTCTAGGCAATAAATCTAATATCGTTGGAAAGTCTGTTCATTTCCCTTTTAAATGGTGCCATATTTGTAAGGAACATGCATTTATGGGATGAGCAGTAGAGCTGAGTATGTGGGTTGCACCCATTAAAAATTTGCCAAATCCTCTCTGCCAATGCCAAACAGTTCATTGTGTGTGATGGTGTGGGGCGGCATCTCCCTCACTGGAAAAACAAGGCTTGTCATCATTGGAGGCAGTCACAATGCAGAGAGATAGAGATGAGATTCTGCAAGCAGTGGCAGTCTGATATCTCCACAGTCTGGGACCGAACTCTAACGTCCAAGATGACAACACTTATCCCCACAGCGAGGGGTTTATCAGAGACTACCTCCAGAATTTTGGAGTGGAGAGGATGGAATGGCCTGCCAGCTACTGAACACTTGTGGGATCAGCTTGGGCGTGCCAGAGTGACCGACACAACCATGTTGGCTGACTTGCAACTGGTTGAAGAATGGCATGCTGGTTGAAGAATGGGATGCCATCTCACAGCCTGTGTGACCAAGATGGTGACCAGCGTGAGGAGGAGGTGGAGGCTGTTGTGGCTGTGTATTGTTCTTCCACACGCTACTGAGGCTTCTGTTTGTTAAATGAATGAATTATGAAATTGCCAATATGTTCTTGTTCACACGAGTCAATTGCAGAATAAGCTGTTTGGTACAATTCTGAAATCTCAGCACTGTCAGAAGGGAAATACAATCAGAACCCCATTTTATCCCATGATTTCTGATTTACACAGCCCACAATTTGGCCTTTTGTGCCCTTGCTGTACCTCGCTGACTCTGGGATATGAATCTAAATCCGAGCTGTAGTCAAAGGCAGTGAGCTTCATGGTCCTTAAATGCTGATGTGAACAGCGGGTATAGTGCAGGTCAAAGACATGCTATAAAATGCAAGTAAAAGTTGTGGAAGTCGCACAGTCACGTCATCACACAGTCGATCCGAGGACGCCAGAGAGAGATGAGAGGGAGGCAGAGCATGTGAGAGACTGAGGGAGAGAGCGGGGAATAGGGAGGGACCGGAGAGAAGAGAAATGGGAGGGGGAGCAGTAGAGAGGAGGGCAGAAAGAAGAAAAAGAAGAGAGAGAGAGAGAGAGAGAGAGTAAGGGCAGAAAAGCCACACATGAGACAAGCAACATTTCCTCCACACAAGCTGTGGTCTAAAGATAGAATCAGCCACAGATTTGCTAAGAGAAAGCCCTGATCCTGCAAACAGTCTTAGCTGGAGTGGGGGAGAATCATTTCAGATAATCCACATCTATTGCAGCCTGACCTTTAGACTCCATTCTAGCATCACAGTTTCCTCCAGTAAAGCCAGGGCCTGGGTGGAACACACCTAGCTCACGGCGCTGTGTTCTAACAGCTGCTTTATCTATTCTGAGACTCTAATCTGTGATTGTGTTCAAAATACTGCATCAGAATGGACTATATTCACCCACGTGGGGCAACTTCAAACCTGCTTCTAACAGATGAGCAGTACATAAGCCTTCAACTTTGACAAATTAGGTCAAATCAGCCTCCATTCTTAACTTCTGAACTAATCTGGAAACAGGCAATAAAGAAGAACAGTTCAAACTAAATCAAATCAAATCAAATTTATTTGTGTAGCACTTTTTACAACTGATGATGTCACAAAGCAGCTTCACGGAATTCCAGTAAGACAAAGATTTGACATGAAGTGTAAACAATGGTAAAATCCCCAGGTGAATGAGGCCAAGGGCGACAGTGGGAAGGAAACACTCACTCAGAGCTGAGGAGGAACCAAGGGTGACCTATCCTCCTCTGGTCAATCTACTGGTGATAATAGTTAGGAGTCCGTGAGAACTTCAGTGTAGGGGCAGCTTCAAGGCACTTGGTGGTTGTTGGAGCGTGGGCAGCTGCTCTGAAGCGTGGAGGAGGAGCTCGACAGCCATCCATCAGTGTCCAGACAGACAGGTAAAGGGATGGAGTTAGTTGTGATCTGTTTGGGTGAATGTAGAGCAGAGAATGTGAACATTTACAGTGTGTCTAATGACTCCAGGAGATCTGACTATGACAGGTTTAACTAAAAGGAGAGGAACCAGAAGGAACTTCCCGAAGCACTGGCATCCCTCTGCTCCACCGTCAACAAACCTGAGTGATCGCGTGAAGCTGCGGACGACACCAGCGTCTCAGTTTACTATAATTCCCTGTGTCCATGGACCCCCCGGATCTGCCGCCTTTATCTATGGGGGAGCATTAACTACCAAAAGATAAACTGAACTAATGAGTTTTTAGCCCAGATTTGAAGATTGTGACTGTGTCTGAGTCCTGAACGTTTTCTGGAAGATCATTCCAGAGTTCTCAGCCCCCAGCTGAGGCCTTCTGAATTCTGGGAACTATTAAAAAGCCAGTACTCTGTGATCTGAGTAAATGTGGAGGCACATAGTAGGAAATAGTATCTTGAAGGTATTCAGGATCGAGCCCATGTAGAACTTTATACGTTAATAACAGAGTTTTGTAATCGATGCGGAATTTAACAAGCAGCCAATGACGTGATGACAGAACTGAACTGATATGTTCAAGTTTATTTAAATTGAAGTTTACCTAAAAAAGTTCATCCTGTTTAGTATCACCGTGGGTCCCAAACGTGGGGCGATTGCTCTAAGACTGCAAGGGAAGCTCAGCTACCCCTAAAATGTCAAAAAAATAAGTGATCAAATATATACTGTTGTGTGTACATGTCAGTGAATAAATATGCACTACAACGCGCTCAACTTTTGTTCAGAATCAGCTTCTTATCACTGGTAAAGACGCGGCTTTCCTCTCAATCATTCCCACAGCTTCACGGTGCTTTAAACAGTGAGGACGCTGAGCGTCCACAGAGTTCAATAGCGAAGCAGCGAAGTGCAGCGAAACAAGACGAGTCATTGGATAAATGCTGGGCTTTGTCCCGCCCATCGGACGCTCAGCGTCTCCGGGGGTCTATGGGGAAGTGGGCTGGCCTCGGCTGGCCCAGACGCTCAGCTTCTGCATGATGATTGGATGATCTGTCTGAGGCTGAATCCCTTTTTGATTGACAGTGAAATGAGCGAATCAGAGATCCTTTGGTGTAAAGATCCGTGGGAGCATTACATTTTCATTCTGTTCTGAGTTGAACCAGACTTTCCGAAACCTCTTAGCGGCATTTTCTTTGTTAAAAACGACTAGCGACAAATCGAGCTTCTATTTCTGGTGGGTTTTTTGTAGCTGCTTGTGTTTGGAGACTGACTTCTATCACTCTTTCTGACTTCTATCACTGTTTCTGTCCAGCGGGTGCTGCTGAGCCCCTCCACCGTCACAAAGCACTCACAGGCGGACACACTTCACATGGGCCAAGGCCGTTTAAGCAGCCTAGCTCTGCTGGCCATTGAGAGGACACTAGTCAAGTCCCTGGAAAAGACGCCTTGAGCTTCCCCACCTTGAAAGACCAGCATCCGCCACTGGTCCCAAACCTACTTAGAATCACTGGTCGCCAGTCCATAACAGGGCATCACACATTCACCCAGTCACTCACACACTCATCCAGACACTGACACTGACAATTTCACACACTCTCCCTTTCCACCTGTGGAAAAGTTCAGACAGCCTCTCCATCTAACAACACGTGTGGACTGTGGGAGGTGAGAGAGCACCTGGAAGAAACCCACACAGACACAGAGAGAACACACCACACACCTCACAAACAGTGAGCAGAGTCTAATAAGAGTATCTGGACTATCACAGGTCTCTTCTTCACAGCATGCAGTCGGCATCATGGGAAATATATCCACGCTGATTTCTTTGAAAAACGAATGCCCTCCTAAGGCCTTTCAAAGAATGGCAACTGAAATCCAAGCACCGCAAATTTTGTATCACATTTAGCAGTTGATGGTTCTGATATTGTCAGGTTTTTTAAAACTTGAATACACTACGGGTTGTCTCTGAAAGCCAAGTTTAATGAGTCAGAGCCATAAATCTGCCTTCAAACTTTAGTGAAAGATTCTGAAAGGAAAGAAACATGACTGAGCTTCATGGTCAGAAATGCTTCCAAGTTTCCCCAAGAGTTTTGTGCAGGTTAAAGGGAAAACTGAGGCTGCTGCTCAGAAGAATTGTGTGAGGTTGTAAAAACTGCAGTTATTGGATCTCCTGAAGCGCAAACATTGCCTTAAAGCCCAGATTTGGATCCGCTGTACCACCTGCATAGTCCTTCCCCAACGTGAGCAAATCACTTCTTGGCTGATGCCCTACTTGTGTGTGTGAACATGATTCATGAATATGAAAGCCTTCAAGAAACAACATTATGGCTTCAGTGAAATACTTCCTTCCAAACCATGAGATAATAATTCTCATAAAATAATTCTCATTGCAGCAGGTAAAAATAAAGCCACTCTGAAATGCCATTTCTTTATATCACTGCTGTCCAAAGAACAACTCATACCTCGGTTTTTGTCGGTTACGAGTCCGGTACATCATTTGAACACAGCAGTGGTGATTCACGTATGATAATTTCATGAGGAATGGACCAATAGAAATGCTCCAAAATTATTTACGGGTGGCACGGTGGCGCAGCAGGTAGTGTCGCAGTCACACGGCTCCAGGGACCTGGAGGTTGTGGGTTCGATTCCCGCTCCAGGTGACTGTCTGTGAGGAGTGTGGTGTGTTCTCCCTGTGTCTGCGTGGGTTTCCTCCGGGTGACTGTCTGTGAGGAGTGTGATGTGTTCTCCCTGTGTCTGCGTGGGTTTCCTCCGGGTGACTGTCTGTGAGGAGTGTGGTGTGTTCCCCTGTGTCTGCGTGGGTTTCCTCCGGGTGACTGTCTGTGAGGAGTGTGGTGTGTTCTCCCTGTGTCTGCGTGGGTTTCCTCCGGGTGCTCCTTCCACAGTCCAAAAACACACGTTGGTAGGTGGATTGGCATCTCATAAGTGTCCTTGGTGTGAGTGTGTGAGTGAAAGTGTGTGTGTGTGTGTTGCCCTGTGAAGGACTGGCGCCCCCTCCAGTGTGTATTCCTGCCTTGCGCCCAGTGATTCCAGGTAGGCTCTGGACCCACCGCGACCCTGAACTGGATAAGGGTTACAGATAATGAATGAATAAAAATCTTTTTACGTTGACTTCCATTAAAAATTAAGGAGTCTTTTCCTTCTCCTGTTACTATAAGGTACTATTTTGGAGGTACATATTTTTCTTTAGACAGGGACGATATATTACATCTGATTATGCAACAAAAAGCCACAGTCATTTCCTTCCAGTAGTGATCACACACAGTGAGTCACTTGTCTGTCTGTTTATATTGGCCTGACACTAATTAGGGATTGCTGCCAAATCCTGTCAATACACAGAAATGCCCTGATATGGTGCAATAGCCATCAATTATCTCCCATGCGAAACACTAGCTATTGATAGCTTCTGTGTGAACTAGTTCATGTTTTTGGAAATGTAGATCCCAGTGAAATAAGCAGAGGACACTGTCACCTTGAATAACTGGGCTTTAACATACAAAGTTCCTAGGATGAGTGGATGGGAAGAGACAGAATAGGCCTACCTCGGTCCAGACGTGGATCAAGCGAGAGATCTATACGGATCTGTGACCCATTTGTAATAAATTAATGAGAATAAATAATGATATTCATAGAGCAGCGACAGACAACAGGCACAGTTAAGCCAGTTAATACGGCTGAGCTTCTCTCAGCTGTGTCAATCAGACTGATTATTTACTCTGCATGATGAGAGGGAGGACTGTGGTTTGCTCCAGAATGATCGAAGCTGATGCAGAGAAGTGAATGTTTAAAGACGAGCCGACAGAGCCGTTTGTGCTCACCTCTCCTGCGGCCAGTTCTAATTCGGCGAGTCTTACAGTCCCACAAGGAGACGAGGCACAACTCGAGGTTTAGACCTTTACTGTGATGAAAGTTTAGCAAACCCCGGAGGAAACCCACGCAGACACAGGGAGAACACACCATACTCCTCACAGACAGTCACCCGGAGGAAACCCACGCAGACACAGGGAGAACACACCACACTCCTCACAGACAGTCACCCGGAGGAAACCCACGCAGACACAGGGAGAACACACCACACTCCTCACAGACAGTCACCAGGAGCGGGACTCGAACCCACAACCTCCAAGTCCCTGGAGCTGTGTGACTGCGACACCTACCTGCTGCGCCACTGTGCCGCCCACATATCACCATGTGCTCTAATAAGTTTTCTAAATATCCCTGACCTATAGGATCTAGATAAGTACCACAGAGAAAACAGAGAAGGGTGCACCAGTTTGGGAACTGCAGAACAATGCCAGTATCTGTTATCTGTTCATGGGCGTATCTGGCAATGCCAAAACTGAAACCAATATACACCAAACAATCTCTGGATTAGGAACATCTACCTTGTATCTACACACATTGTCCACATTTTAGCTCCACTAACCACACAGGAGCACTCTGTAGTTCTACAGTTACAGACGATAATCCATCTGTTTTTCTACTATTTTCTTATCCCATATCATCCTGTTCTTTAATGGTCAGGACTCCCCTCAGAGCAGGTATGGTTTTGGTGATGGATAATTCTCAGCGCTGATATAAATGGATCAGACACAGCAGTGCTGCTGGAGTTTTTAAACACTGCGTTAGACACTCCTACCTCATCCAAAGGACACTGTCGGCTTTATGTTTTTGGTCGGTGGACTATTCTCAGTCCAGCAGTGACACAGAAGCCTTAAAAACTCCAGCAGCACTGCTGTGTCTGATCCACTCTACACCAGCACAACACACACTAACACACCACCACCACGTCAGTGTCACTGCAGCGCTGAGAATGATCCACCACCACATCACACCTGCTCTGTGGGGGTCCTGAGCACTGAAGAGCAGGGTGTAATGGGGATAGGAAAGTATGCAGAGCAACAAATGGTAATATGGTTGATCTGATAATACACATCCCTATTACAGCAAACTAAAACAGTGTCATCTGTCTCATTCCGCCCCTCTGCCATGGCATCGCCTTCCCTTCTATTCTCAATAAGCATGCTCTATGATGACTTGTCTGTTACAGCATCCATGTTAATGGACATTGCACTCTATTTACAGTTACCTGACAGGACATTTAATTATATGAGGCTAATAGCATGTGCCCTGCATATGTCCCTGTACCATGGGGTCATGCTGTTCATTTCACAAGCCCCTCAAGCAGTTCCCCATTGACTCCTTATTGATTTCTGAAACGATTTGCCTTTGAAAACAACACGTTTTGCCAAATCCAAAATCCCATTTTCCTAAACCCTTGTTATGCCACTAAAACAAACAAAGACATTCTTTATATATCAAGTGCTACACTGCTACTATAAGCCACCTGTCATTGTATCTCCCACAATATAGAGCCCTCTGTTTCCTGTCATACGTACGACATGTTCAAGACGTTCTGTCTGCTACTCTACACGCTCTGTGAATGTGTGCATAGATTTGAATGTTAGCCATCAGACAAAGTGATAAGTGCATAAAATTACTGTATTTGGTTTGGACCTAAAGGATTTTCCACACGCAAATGAAAATGTGTTTGATTTGAAAAGAACTGCAATTAAGAACAAGCACAGAAAGCCACAAAATCTGTGAAGGAAAAAAAAATGTAAGTATAAATACAAAGGGGTAACAAAGGGCTGTTTTAGCTGTGAGCAGAGCATGGATTTTGGAGAACAGTATGGTATTTAAATGCATATTATATTCTGAAATCTTGAAATCTTGTCTCCTCTTATTCTTGAACACAAAAGGAAGGGCCACTATTTTGTTTCACCAGAGAGAGAGAGAGATAGAGAGAGGGAGAGAGTGAGAGTGAGAGAGAGAGAGAGAGAGAGAGAGAGGGGGAGAGAGTGAGAGTGAGAGAGAGAGAGAGAGAGAGAGACAGAGAGAGGGAGAGAGGGAGTGAGAGAGAGAGAGAAAGAGAGGGAGAGAGGGAGTGAGAGAGAGAAAGAGAGAAATAGAGAGAGAGTGTGAGAGAGAGAGATAGAGAGAGAGAGAGAAAGAGAGAGTGTGAGAGAGAGAGGGAGGGAGTGTGAGAGAGAGAGAGAGAAATAGAGAGAGAGTGAGAGAGAGAAAGAAAGAGAAATAGAGAGAGTGTGAGAAAGAGATAGGGAGAGAGAGAGAGAGGGGGAGAGAGAGAGAGAGAGAGAGAGAGAGAAAAATAGAGAGAGAGTGAGTGAGAGAGAGAGAGCTAGAAAGAGAGAGATAGAGAAAGAGAGAGAGTGAGTGAGAGAGAGAGATAGAGAGAGAGAGAGGGAGCGAGAGAGAGAGAGTGAGAAAGAGAGAGAGAGAGTATGAGAGGTAGAGAGAGAGAGAGAGAGCGAGAGAAAGAGATAGTGAGTGAGAGAGATAGAGGGAGAGAGAGAATGAGAGAAAGCGAGATAGAGAGATAAATAGAGAGACAGAGAGAGAGAGACAGCGAGAGAGAGAGACTAATATGTCTCTAAATATGATTTATTGTCTTTGTGCCTTCTTGGCGCTCCTGGTGTGGAGTGCAGCTCCAGGTTGAGAACAATGGTCTCTGATTGGGAGCCCTGACACACAGCAGGAAAGGAAAGAGGCTGTTCCACGATGGCGCTGCACCCTTGTGCAGAATGTGCTTTTCTGCACTCAGATTACCCATGACCTTTTGCACACCGGCTCATTTGTCCTCAACATCTTGACCAGAGCCTTAAAGTAAACCACGGAAGTTCTCCGTTCATGTTCATGCAAAATATTACTGACCTTTAAACAAAGTGGGTTTAAACACGTTTCGCTAAAAGTTTAAAGAGCATGCAGTTTTTATCAAACCGTTTCAAAGGGAGAGAACATGTAAATGCAGTAGGGTTAGTGACCAAATGAAGATTCAATGCCTAACCACATTATCAGCTACTAAAATACTACTCTGATTTAACTGTACGTGAATACCTGAGATGGATTTAAAACCCTGTCCAGGGCCAAAGATTCAAGTAAGCAGTGAATGAATGAATGAATCTCAATGCTGGTTCCACTTCAGTTCTGGCACAGCAGTGTTGCTACTTTGGTTGTCGAAACCTAGCCATCTATGACCCTATAAATACACAAACAGTTCTCATTTGAGTAGATAGGTACATACAAGCTGAGGACTGATTTTAAACAGTGTACACAACAGGCACAAAGGATAACTGAGTGGTTTAGCTAGATAAGAACACTAAAAAAGAAGCTCAGTGAAGCTCACGACTATAGATAGCATACATACGGTGTTGTACTCAGTCTGAAGGACCAAACTACCAGTCCTAGGCCCACTGTTCATCTCACTGTTCTCATCAGTGGGTTTATACCATGTGTTTTACAACAGCTTCAAACATAGTTCAGCCAACTTTAGAACCTGTTTTTATAATTGATATTTTGATTAATCTCATGTTTTAGCAATTTATTTTGAGTTATGATTCATTCAAATGCTCAACACTCAAAAGGATTTCAGATGTTTTCATGCCTAAGGATCCATAAAAACCTTCTATTACTGTTTAAGTTCCTAATTCATCTCAGTTTTCATTTTTGGGTATTCATGTAAAAATAAAGACTCTTATTTTGGTGAGTGCTGCTTCACCACTTACACTGCAGCTCCAATCACTCATATTGCTGCCCGCAAAATGGAAAAGTTAGTAGTGGATAGAAAGCTGCTGGAAAGCTCTCAAAAAACTGCAAAATAGCACCTAGCTGAATGGCGAACAAGGGAATTTTATTTATGGTTAATTCAGAGTACAAGGTGCTCTCTCATGGCTCATGTTTGGCTTTAAATATTGCCCTTGACTCAGGGTGAGGCTGACCACAGCTCCACTTTATATGGGCTAGATGTCAATAACATACCAGTGCTGTAACTGAGTTGTAAGTTCCAGAAGTGAGAGAGATTTAGCCAAAATGTGTCTGCGATCTGGGACATATATAGTCAGGGGTCAGTGAATATACAGGGGGGGCCATTTATATGGATACACATTAATAAAATGGGAATGGTTGCTGATATAACTTCCTGTTTGTGGCACATTAGTATATGGGAGTGGAGGAAACTTTTCAAGATGGGAGGTGACCATGGCAGCCATTTTGATGTCGGCCATTTTGGATCCAATTTTGTTTTTTTTCAATGGGAAGAGGGTCATGTGACACATCAAACTTATTGGGAATTTCACAAGAAAAACAATGGTGTTTGGTTTTAATGTAACTTTATTCTTTCATGAGTTATTTACAAGTTTCTGACCACTTATAAAATGTGTTCAAAGTGGTGCCCATTGTGTTGGATTGTCAATGCAACCCTCTTCTCCCACTCTTCACACACTGATAGCAACATCACAGGAGAAATGCTAGCACAGGCTTCCAGTATCCGTAGTTTCAGGTGCTGCACATCTTGATGGTATGGTGTGGTATATGGGGTACAAAGATAGTGGGGCCATTCTTCATCAATGCCACTGAATATGCAAAATTTCTGAAATGATGAAGTGTTTCCCTCTTTTCGCACTAAAGCTGGCACGTTCCCTGAGTTTTTCCAGCAAGATGGTGCACCACCACATTATGGTTTATAAAGTTACGTTAAAACCAAGCATACAATTGTTTTTCTTGTGAAATTCCCAATACGCTTGATGTGTCACATGACCCTCTTCCCATTGAAAAAACAAAAGTTGGATCAAAAATGGCTGACTTCAAAATGGCCGCCATGGTCACCACCCATCTTGAAAAGTTTCCCCCCTCCCATCTACTAATGTGCCACAAACAGGAAGTTAATATCACCAACCGTTCCCATTTTATTAAGGTGTATCCATATAAATGACCCACCCTGTAGAAACAAGGAGGTGATAGTAATGTTATGGCTGATTGAAACATTGTTAATATTTTGTTTATTTGGAAAAGGCTGAAACAAACCACCACTAGCAAAAATATAGTGCCATGTTTCTTAAAAGGCTTTGAAACTTTAGACATCTTTAACACCTGGTTGTATCATGAGACAAGGGTGAGTGAATGTGTGAGTGTGAATCACCCTGTGAAGGACTGGCGCCCCCTCCAGGGTGTGTTCCTGCCTTGTGTCCAGTGATTTCAGGTAGGCTCTAGACCCACCGCGACCCTGAACTGGATAAGCGCTTACAAACAATGAATGAATTAATAAATAATTACATATTGATAGTCTTTACCCTGTATAATCCTGACACTAAAAATGCAAGTATTTATGAGAGGGACTGAAAATAAATCAGTAAACCAAGACGGCATCATTACAGGCTGGTAATTAGTTGCATTTTATATATAGCCTAAGTCTATCCTGTTAAGTACTATATCTCCCACATCTAGTATGTTACAGTAATGTATGAATGATAAAAGACCAGATCAATTTATCCAGTTGAGCCAAAATGATATGAGTATGAGAAACGTTTGGACATTTACAGGTGATTAATCAACATCTGCTTGGGTGAACATGCCATTGCCTGGCATAATGTATTAACAACAGCTTATGAACAAGTGGAATACTGCAGTATAAAAACAACAGATCAAGATCATCTGAAGCCTCTGCTCTTCTGGGACTTCAGCAGATATGGGCTAGAGGTGAAACGGTTTCGCCATGCCTCAGTAAGGCAAAGGTTGTACCAAACAATGAAGAACAAGACCCAGCCCATCTTTCCAAATATCATTCCCTTCTCAAAACTCCACAGCAAACAAACATTAAAATATTAGCGTAAGGCTCCTTTCTCGCGAGGGCAACTAAGAGAAGATGCGAAAGGTAGCAGACAATACAATGAACATTTTTAAGACTTAGAAGCACAAGGAAAACTGCTTGGGAAACAGAGTCAGACTCACTCTGTGCTGTGAACTGGATTGGAGAAGACATTTGTCTTCATTTGTCTGATACTTCAACTGATAGCCTTTTATTGCTAGCCGTTTATCAACTCAGATCAAATCAAGATAAATATCCTGGACTTATAAACTGACAAACGCTGATATTACCTCCTTACATAGGAGTTTGGGGCAAGCAAAATGCAAAACTATGAAAATAATTAATAAAAATCACACAACACAATTCAGAATTCAGTATACAATACATCCATATGGAAAAATTGACTTTTTTATATTTCAGTCTCATTTAGTTTAGCCATAAGTCATAATATGATCTGATTTCTATAGCCACGGTCCACTTTACCAGCTCAGATGTGTTGTGCTCATGTTTCTATGAGTAATACATACATCAGCACTCAGTCATTTATACTGCCTCCAGTAGCAGAGCAGGAAGTGATACAGTGACAGTAAACTGCCCAGTGTCTATTGCGTGCACTTCTTTACTTTCAGATTAACTAAGAGCTCTACATCCTTCAAGCAGGTCACAGGCACAGTTTATTACTGTCCCAGTTAAATATCAACCTGTGTTCTACACAAACGTAAGGCTAAGCAAAGCAATGGACTCCACAGTAAAAAGCTCTGTATTTCTACTGTCAGTTCTATTTAATTTGTTCATTAGAAACTGTGGCATCCAATTGTTTTTGTTGTTGTTCTCAAATGAACTCAAAATACTGGCTTTTCTGCAGTCTGCAAAGCTTTACATTATGGTTTATCTAGAGATCATTTTTACAAGCAAGTCTAGCATAATAAATATATACTTCAACACAGTGTTGCTCCGGTTTGGAGTTTTAGGGTCCAATATAAAAACATATACTGACAATACAGACATTAAACTATTATTTTGATTTAAATATTATATTAAATTGTATAGAGTATTCATGAGCCAAGCTACAGGGGTTAGACGATGAAACTGAAACACCTGTCATTGTAGTGTGGGAGGTTTCATGGCTAAATTGGAGCAGCCTGGTGGACAATCTTCATTAACTCCACACTGCACCAGTAAGACCATGTGCATCCAATGGTTCAAACACTGTGTCCTGAAGGCGGTGCCGTGTATCAGGACGACAATGCACCAATACACACAGTGAGACTGGTGAAAGATTGGTTTGATGAACATGAAAGTGAAGTTGAACATCTCCCATGGCCTGCACAGTCACCAGATCTAAATATTATTGAGCCACTTTGGGGTGTTGTGGAGGAGCGAGTCAGGAAACGTTTTCCTCCACCAGCATCACGTAGAGACCTGGCCACTATCCTGCAAGAAGAATGGCTTCAAATCCCTCTGACCACTGTGCAGGACTTGTGTATGTCATTCCCAAGACGAACTGACGCTGTATTGGCCGCAAAAGGAGGCCCTACACCACACTAATAAATTACTGTGGTCTAAAACCAGGTGTTTCACTTTCATTGTCCAACCCCTGTAGATCAGGTGTTAACTTTCAAAGAGAAACGAAGCACAGACTGATATCAGCCATTGATATATTGTGCTTCCCTAATCACTGACCTTACCACACATCATCTACTTGTGTCCACAAAGTAGAAAACACATTGTTCTGGATGTACAAAGCTGCTGCTGAGACTCCTGTTCTGCCAATTGCACATTATCATGCTTTGCGTGAACATTATTTCATACCAGAAATAATCAGGCTGTAACAGCTGTTCTAAACACGTCACAAGATTAAACATGTATAAATTCATCAGCATCATCTGGATTTCACTTTCAACTCCAAATCCAAGCATCTGTCCCATTTCCAGACCAAGGAGAGAGAGAGAGGGAGAGAGAGAGAGAGAGAGAGAGAGAGAGAGAGAGAGAGAAAATGCTCATCCTTCAATTAGCTGCTTACACATGCTTTCATAATCCTTAATGGGCCACTGCTTCAGACATTGCTTAAACACAGAAATTCCTCTGTGGATTGGTCCTACAGGACCAGGGGGAAAGTCCAAATCAGGCCAACTACGTCTAAGAAACAGTCCCTGTGTGGTCTTTCACCTATTTAGATAAATAATACATTATAAACCAGAGAGGCACAACACTGGATTAAAGTCGAAGTTTAAGCCAGTGATGTGTTTCATTTTCAGTCAGAACGGATATTAAAGGGGAATATACTGTGAGGGAAAACCAATTCTGTGAATGTGGAAATGAATGTATATATTAATAACTGAAGCCTACGAATCCACAAGGTGTGATACAAGAGCACTCAGTCCGATATCTATGGGCTGACTAAATCTCTATTCAGACAAATTAGTTTTACCTGTGGAAGTGGTGTAATATTATTACTGGAGTGTATCAGTGATTTTACACCCATTCAAATAGATCATTTCAATTATTTTTCCAGAGTTTCCCATCCTCTCGCCCATTATCTATTAGAAAGGCCAGAAGATAAGGTTATTGAATGCTGGATATTTTTGGTTGGTTGGCTGTTCTCAGAACAATAGCCAAGGTCTAAATATTCCAGTAGCACTCCAGTTCTTTGGTATGACAGCAGTGCAGAAATCGAGTAGCCTCTCCCATGTCTGGAAATTACACCAAGGTTTGTTATCCAGTGTGAATCCATCATAACCATTACCCAGACAGCAGACACTTTTGGGCTCAATCTGTCTCACTTTTGACTTGCAGCTTAGTTACAGCACTGACAAGTGATGTTCAGGCTGGACATGTGCCAACTGTCATAAGCCAGGCTTGACTAAAGATACAGCACGTGTAGTGTCGGCCATGTTGGTTTGGCCCAGATTTTATCCAAAACACATGATGTCTGGCCCATGTGATATTATAAACAAATCAAATATTTAAAAAAAAAATGATACAAATGTAAAATAAATAAAATAAATATAAAAATAGGTCATAGCTAAGTGTGACATCCCTTTCTTAATCCATATGGTTTAATATGATGTCGGCCTAACGCTATAACAGCTTTAAAAGGCTTTCCACAAGGTTTAGGAGAGTCTAACTTTTGACCATTATTCTAGAATCACATTTCTAAGGTCAGACACTGGTGTTGGACGAGTGTGTTAATCTCCACACTAATTCAAGCTTGCTTTGTGCACTGGTGCACAGTCATTGTGGAACTGGAAGGGGCCTTCCCCAAACTGGGAACATGAAATTGTCCAAAATCTCTTGGTATGCTTAAGCATTAAGAGTTCAACGAGTATCGTTTTCCTGCCAACCGCCAAACCCAGACTCATCCATTAGATTTCCTGCAGAAAGTTGCTGACCTCTGCACAGTATGTGCCTCAGCATCCGCTGACCCCACTCTGTCATTTTATGTGGCCTACCACTTTGTGGCCGAGTTGCTGTTGTTCCAAATCGCTTTCTATCACAGTAATTCGCTGGAATTCACTGAACTCCTGAGGACGACTCATTCTTTCACAAACATTTGTCAAAGCAGTCTGCATGCCTAGGCCACTTCTGTGGGCATGGGAGTGACTGGAACACCAGAATTCAATGATTTGGATGGGTTAGTGAATAGTCTTATGATATAGGTAACAGTGCATGTTGTCTTTATATTATGTTGTACATTAAACTGAGCGCCACGTTTGGATGTATGAAATAGCACTGATGAGACAAATGACACTGAAATATGGCATTCACTGTATTCTATTTATTTTCTGAGCATCCTGAATTTTTCCATGAATGGGGCACCATTTGTGTTCCGCTGATGTTACAATTACAAAGATTTAAGTAAAAGATTTCAAACACAAGCAAAATGTCTGTCACAAAAGGCTACAGGAAGGTTTCATATAAATCAATTTAAACAGCTTGACCAAAGACGTCTATTGGCTGAAACAGTTTTATTGAACAACAAGGTCTATATATTTTTTAAAGAATTAAATTACTGTTTTATATTTAATGATCCCATACTGTTAGAATGAAATCTAGTTAACCACTTTTTGTAGCTTTGCAAATTAAAAAATATAGAAACCTTATTTTAAACCTAATTATTTTTTAAAAATTATCTCCAATTTTTATTTAATTTCTTATCAGCAAAGTAAATGTTTATAAAAATTATACATTGTTCCAGAGATAAATTAACATTGATAAATAAATAAATGCATATTTGAAAAATAAACGTTTTTCATTATGCTTACAAATTTACAGCCAATTTTGCAAATACCCAAATAATTTCTTACTACAAATATATATAAAAAATACAATAATTCTATTTTGACGTCCTGTTTAAATTAATAGCTTAAATTACATTTAGAAACCTCAATATTTATGAACAAAATGTTAATGTAGTGATTATATTTTAGGGTTTTTTTTCTCTTAACACTTATATCATATATGTTCCAAGCTCCCACTGTAAAACGTACAATAAATTCATGTGGAGAGGACCTGTAAAAAATAAATCACCAGTCTCTTCCTTTATTTGCCCAGAAATTGTTAAGGCGGGTTGACAGCACCTGCTTAGCAGAAGCTTATGTGACAGAATGAGTTCACAGTTTGTCTGCAGAGACAACTACATCTTCCCAGAGAAAGAGAGACACACATATGGAGAGAAAGAGATGGAGAGCAGGGGGCATAGGGAGGCCACCAAACAGAGACTTAGCACAAAGAATGCCAGACAGAAAGCCAGAGAGAGGTTAAATTACCTGCTCTCATCCAGATTACACTCATTATATGTGGCGGTAGAAAAAATGTCTGTATTGACAAACAACCTATTCCGAGTTCATAAATCAGAAGATAAGTGAACGTATTACTTACCGTTTACATGTGGTTCTTTAAGGCGCCATAAGTATCAGGATTACATCTGGATAGGAAAGAGCCACACAGAAAGAACAGTGTCACTGGTGTAGAGCACTGAATAATGCCAACTGGTAGCAATTTCAAAATGTGTGTAACTGCATCACAACCAATCTAAAAATTCATTCATTCATTCATTGTCTGTAACCCATATCCAGTTCAGGGTCGCGGTGGGTCCAGAGCCTACCTGGAATCATTGGGCACAAGGCAGGAATACACCCTGGAGGGGGCGGGAGTCCTTCACAGGGCAATACACACTCACACATTCACACCTACGGACACTCTTGAGTCGCCAATCCACCTACCAACATGTGTTTTTGGAGCATGGGAGGAAATGGAGCATGGAGCACCCAGAATAAACCCACACAGACACAGGGAGAACGCACCACACTCCTCACAGACAGTCACCCGGAGGAAACCCACACAGACACAGGGAGAACACAATCTATAAATTACAGGAAGAATTTATCACACATTCAGTCTGAACACTCCAGGTGTAAACACATCTCTCCAAACCTCATTTGACACCAAAACTCTGCTCAAAATAGTACGTACAGTGCGCATAGTCAGTGACCACAAGGAGGCTACTCATGAAGGATCCTCGGCCGAAACTAGGTGATGATTCCCATGTCACACACTACATAGCATTCGGATTTTCCAAAGATATTTTTGACCTCAAAGTGTGAATGCATGTTGTTAAAATGTTTTCAGGATGCACCCCTCACCCTCTTCTTATAAAAATAACAGGTATAATTAGGGTCTTACTCTCAGTAGCTACTTACTCAGGGTCTTAATTTCAGTAGTTTCATACATCCATCAATAACTACTGAAGTATTCTTACAGTCTAAAGTTTGCTATTGTGGCATGACTATGTAGAAGGACCAGGACCAGTGCCAGTACAAAACAATACACGGAAGTGCGTATATGCCGATGTACACGTAGCCAATCAGAAAGCAACTGGCAGAATCCTGACAGTGAGGCCAGCTTAACGCACTGAAGGCATCAGACGCTCCATTGACTTGTGGGCAGAGCGTCTGTGGCCGAGACTAAGATTAGAGACACTGTATCACGCTGCATTTATAGGCTAGTGTACACATTTGGTTCACAGGACTGGAACGGTGCACTCTGAGCTCTCGGTGATGAAAACACTACATTTAATGACTATGTACACACACTTGGATGATCAGTTACACATCACAGAAGTCACCCCCAAGACCACTGTTCCACAGCCTGATGCAGGGAGGGTTTATACCTCTGTAGCCAGCACACGGCATTGAGCATGGCGTCCTTAGTTTCTCATTCCCCACTGATGGGTTTCTTTTGACACTTGTTTCTGCTCAGCATTTGGAATAGTGGAGCCGCACAGTACAGGATTTGTGGGTTCTCAGTACAGTGTCACACGGGTACAGACTCGTATCATCACCAGCAGCCTCTCTGCTCTCATTCAGGGCCATCCAATCCCAGGGGGTTTTAGTAGAGATTCTGTGTGCAGATGCAGCAGGGGTGAGCTCTCTATGTTCTCTCTGCCTCCTTTGAAAAAGTAAAAAGAGCGAGTGTGTGGCTCCTGTTTTTTTAAAAAAAATAGTAGAAATATTAATTTGTATGGGACTAACATGATCAGATGAGAGTTGAATTACTAGTTATTTCAGTCTGTAATTTTCTCAATCCAGAAGAAAATTGTCACGTCCTGTGTTTGTTTTCCTAGTTCCTAGGCTCTGTTTCTTCTTCCTGTCTCTGCCCTAGTCCCGCCTTAGCTCCGCCCTCTCGTCAGAGTCTCCTTTGTAGTCCTGCCCTCTCGTTACTGTCCCCAGGTGTTCCTTGTCAGTGATCTGTGTATATAAATAATCCCTTTGTTTCAGTGTTCCCTTGTCTGTTCTTGTGTGTAGATGTGTTCCTTTGTCTGTTTTCTTACACATTACCACCAGTTCACTGTTATGTTCCTGTCCTAGTTTTGTTCCACTGAGTTCTAGTTTGTTTTCCTGCCTCCCTGCTCTTGTTTGTTTTCTGTTTGTTGTGTTGCCTTAGTTTTGGTTAAATAAATATTCCTTGTGAGTACGTCCTCATCCTTCTTCAACTGTGACAAAAATAAAATCACAGAGGGGCTCCTGTAGAGGAAGTAATTACCACAGGAGACCATGTATATTTAATATCATCCAAATAGTGCAATAAAAACTCAATAACAGACTGTGACATCACCAGTCAGTGAGTTTCCACAGTGCCCCCTCCTTGTGGCTCTCTTTAATGTAGATAAATGAACTCTGACCTTGTACTTAAAGACAGAACAGAAATTTGACACACCACACACACTTCATAAACACCGCTCTCATTTTGAGATGCCGTTCAGATTTTTAAATGCAGCGGTATACTCTATTACCGTTGTACTGCTCTGCCCTACTGTAGATCCCAAATGTTGGAAACACTCTCTGTAGCCATATGTGAGCATATTTATAAATCACGGTCAGGGAGGCTGCATAGACGAGAGTCTAATATAAGTGTGAGCTAGGTCTTGAAAACATCCAAACAGCCCTTGTTTCACAGCCACTCTCCCAATGCACATGACCATACACTGCCTGACTACAGCTGGAGGAGTCCCTGAGAGGGGCCTCTGTTAAGAGAACTGTATTGCATCATTTTCTGCATCCTGTTCATCAAGCTCGTGTGTGTGTGTGTGGTGACCCATGTGGTCAGTGTGTGTTGTTCATGTGCTGATGGGATGGAGGTTGAGTCTCAGCCAATGATGAATCAGGATTTGGAGAGACAGGAGGAGATGTGGAAAGTTCTGTCAGCACAGAGGTACGTTTGAGATGTATATTGTGTTCAACAATGTTTACAAAGAGCCACCACATCCACCAATTCCTCATTAATTTAGCTACAGTAATGTGTAGCTCTCACCTTTACAACGTCAAGTGAAGGCCCAAGTCCTTGTCTGCCTCTGGTAATTGTGCAACTATGAAATGAACTTACAAAGTTATGGTTCTGGCTCGGGTTGAGTGCAGATCATCAGTAAAAACTACTGAACAAATGGTAATACTCAAAGATATCAATCCTCATACAGAACGGCCTTTAGAACACAATCAAAAACGGACTGTACCACTTCTGAGGCTCGAAGTGCACATTAGCTTCAACAAGCAAACGTCTTCACCTGAAAGGAAGAAACCAGCAACACCTCAGCCAAGGCAAAGTTAATCATTGCTCGGGAGGTCAGGAGGGAGGCGTTTAGGGAGTTCACGCCGCCACAGTGCTGTTCTCTACCTGCTCAAGTTCTCACTCAGGAATTCTGCTTTCTTTCTTTTTAATTAACCTTCCACAGAAGGAGTGACCTCCATCACCAATTTCAGATTAATTAAGGCAGCTGATGAATTCCGTCCTGTGTGTGGACCCAGATAAAAGAGGCAAACTGCGATAGTCTTGTATCGTTATCAAAACAGTCCGTTCTAATTCAACACACGCTTCAAATTCGCTACTGCCCTAAATACATAATCAAAAGGCATCGCAGACACCCATTGCTTCAGCAGCATGATGGATAGGGATGAAGAGCTACGAATGGGATATGAAGGAACATATTACAGGGAATTTAAATCAATAAATGAAGCATCTGTTCAGCAGATTTTACTGCTATGATCTGCACTCAACCTAAGCCATTTTACAAGATCCACCTACCTTGCATTTACACAGACTATATTATTACCACTTTCATTTAAACACATCAGTCAAAACAGCCTCTAAGTGTTTTAGGATATTACTCTGGAGATATTCCTGAGGAGGTTTGTTACAATCTCCTTTTCAAAAACACTAAGGCCAATGCCAGTCTAGGGATAAAGAAGCAGTAAAATAAATAAAGACAAGACAGAAATAAGGGTGGCACGGTGGTGCAGTCACACAGCTCCAGGGACCTGGAGGTTGTGGGTTCGATTCTCGCTCCGGGTGACTGTCTGTGAGGAGTGTGGTGTGTTCTCCCTGTGTCTGCGTGGGTTTCCTCCGGGTGACTGTCTGTGAGGAGTGTGGTGTGTTCTCCCTGTGTCTGCGTGGGTTTCCTCCGGGTGACTGTCTGTGAGGAGTGTGGTGTGTTCTTCCTGTGTCTGTGTGGGTTTCCTCCGGGTGACTGTCTGTGAGGAGTGTGGTGTGTTCTTCCTGTGTCTGCGTGGGTTTCCTCCGGGTGACTGTCTGTGAGGAGTGTGGTGTGTTCTCTCTGTGTCTGCGTGGGTTTCCTCCAGGTGACTGTCTGTGAGGAGTGTGGTGTGTTCTCCCTGTGTCTGCGTGGGTTTCCTCCGGGTGACTGTCTGAGAGGAGTGTGGTGTGTTCTCTCTCTGTCTGCGTGGGTTTCCTCCGGGTGACTGTCTGTAAGGAGTGTGGTGTGTTCTCCCTGTGTCTGCGTGGGTTACCTCCAGGTGACTGTCTGTGAGGAGTGTGGTGTGTTCTCCCTGTTTCTGCGTAGGTTTCCTCCGGGTGACTGTCTGTGAGGAGTGTGATGTGTTCTCCCTGTGTTTGCGTGGGTTACCTCCAGGTGACTGTCTGTGAGGAGTGTGGTGTGTTCTCCCTGTTTCTGCGTAGGTTTCCTCCGGGTGACTGTCTGTGAGGAGTGTGATGTGTTCTCCCTGTGTCTGCGTGGGTTTCCTCTGGGTGACTGTCTGTGAGGAGTGTGGTGTGTTCTCCCTGTGCCTGCGTGGATTACCTCCGGGTGACTGTCTGTGAGCAGTGTGGTGTGTTCTCCCTGTGTTTGCGTGGGTTACCTCCAGGTGACTGTTTGTGAGGAGTGTGGTGTGTTCTCCCTGTTTCTGCGTAGGTTTCCTCCGGGTGACTGTCTGTGAGGAGTGTGATGTGTTCTCCCTGTGTCTGCGTGGGTTTCCTCTGGGTGCTCCGGTTTCCTCCCATGGTCCTAAAACACACATTGGCAGGTGGATTGGAGACTCAAAAGTGTCCATAGGTGTGAGTGTGTGTTGCCCTGTGAAGGACTGGTGCCCCCTCCAAGGTGTGTTCCCACCTTGCGCCAGTGATTTGGACTCACCACAGGTGAATGAACAATGAA
Organism: Hoplias malabaricus; assembly: GCF_029633855.1. Lineage (NCBI taxonomy): Eukaryota > Metazoa > Chordata > Actinopteri > Characiformes > Erythrinidae > Hoplias > Hoplias malabaricus. Next base: position 41,489,917 of record NC_089809.1, read on the forward strand.
TGAACGCATCCATGTCAGTTAAAACACACAATCGCACAAACATACTGGTGATTAGGGGGATTGAACATAAACACAACCACAGCTTTGGGCAGCCTCTGTGGTGCCCAGGGAACAGCTGGGGGTAAGGTGCCTTGCTCAAGGCTCAGTGAATGTTGAGGGAGGAGAAAGTGCTAGTTCTTCAAACCACCCCCACCCCATCCCCATCTCAACATGCCAGTGTTGCCAAAGGTACCAGCAACCATCAGGTCCCAAGCAGTCTTTGGTAACCTCTAGGATGAACTGTGTTCATTTGTGGAAAAGGAGGTAGAGAGTGTGTCCCCAATAAAAACGCACACGCTTTATTGACTGCACATCCTTTTCAGTCAAAAAAGACATTAAGCAAATATTAGACAGAATAGTGGTGTGTTGAGAATTACAGCGCCATTTGGACAAACTGTGGAGCGCAGCTGTTCAAACAAGCCTGGGTTTTACAGAGTGATTTCACAGCCTTCCACAGTATCCACCGAGCTTTCTGGGCTGTTTATAAACTCTTATTATTACCCGGCACAGACTGAAGTGCTTAGCTTGGCCATTATGGGTGTCGTGCCACATGCACCAAGAACTCCATTTACTCAAGACTCTGTCGGACTGATAACAGCGAATGCACTTACAACACAGAGCTGGGCACTAATACAGTGGAACAAGGAAGCAGTTACGAGTCCAGTGCACAGTCCTCCATCGTTCCACAGCGAGAACAGAGTACAGATCTTTAGCGGATCTATCAAAGCGCCATCTGTCCCAAAGCAAACTGTGCAATTCATACTGCCACTGATAATGAACCCAAACTGTCATTTGGCTGAATGTACACTTCCCATTCACAGGAAGTGGAGAGAGATCCAGACTCCCTCTTGTATTAACACTCCCTGACCACATCACGAGGTCCAAACGTTTGTAGACACAATTTCAAACGACTTATTTCAGTTGTTTTAAACTGCACCCAAATACAACTGTGGACACCGGACTCAGGAGCAGCTGCAAATGAGCCTAGGGTGTTAAACATGCCATGCATATGATAGAGAAGTATAAAGCCGGGGTATCATCCCCGACAGTACTCATCTCATATCAATAACATCAACCGTCTCCGCCCCTCCCTTACTCCCCACACCACTGCCGTCCTTGTCCACAGTCTTGTAACCGCCGGCCTTGATTACTGCAACTATTACCCACAAATCTCTCCACAGGCTTCAACTGGTCCAGAACTCATCACTAGAACCCCCTCCATCCACCACATCACTCCCTGTTCTGCAACAGCTCCCCTGGCTTCCAGTCAAGTTCCGCATTGATTACAAGATCCTTCTCCTAACATTCAAGGCCATCCACAATCTTTCTCCACCGTATTTTTCCAATCTCCTCCATGTTGTAACTCCCTCTCGCACCCTCAGGTCCTCCTCCTCCATTCACTTGACTGTTCCCCCGCCCGTCTCACTTTCTGACAGCTCTGCTCCCCAGCTTTGGAACACTTTACCCCCCGACATATGGAGCATAAACCCCCTCTCACAACTCAAGTCTTCACTCAAAACCCACCTGTTCCATTGTTTATCTGTTTTCAATGCTGTACACTTGTGTGTTTCTCTGTATTATTCATTTTTATTGTTTACTTTGTACTCTTTGTGAGGTGTCCTTGAGTGACAGAAAGGCGCCTATGAAGTAAAATGTATTATTATTATTATTATTAGTATGCCTGAAAAACTCAGATTATTGTTGTCATTGTTGTTTCCAAGCTTCTGGTCAGGAAATCAACGTCTGGCTCTGAACCGTAGCACAGCAAACTGGACGCAGTGATTAAAAGCAAAGCCTGCTGTAATTTCTCATTAGTCTGAATGAGACGTGTGCCAATGTCCTGTAAAGCTTGTCCAAGTCTTTCTACGAAACAACACATTTGTGTTTGGATTCCTTGTGTTCTGTAGTCCATCTGCTGATGCACAGTTTGTCAGCCACCTACTTCCACATGCATCATGGATCAGCTTCTGAACACAGCATCACTTTTGAGCAGATAAAATTGAGGAGTGGATCGTAATCGCTTTCATCTTTGGGCTGACTGTGGTCCACCATCCACCCGAGAGCAGCTCTGTGGTCAGAAACCGACCTCTGATGAGAGACTGGAGAAGGACTAACACAAAATATGCTTCAGCAAATGAGCTACAGTCTACAGCCCAATCATGGCTACAGTTGCCTTTTACTTCAACATCAACATACAGGAGGCAGTTTAATGGCAGGTGTAAACAGGGATATGGGTAAAAGTGTGTTATAGAGTTACAGACACACACACTGTGACAGAAGGTGCTGACCCCCTGGAGTTTCTGTTCTAATGAAAAGTTTAAAAATGTATCATTTGTGAAAAATACAACCTCTAGTTGCTTCAAATTCCTGCAGGACTTGAGCTGTTTTGGTGTGGTGTGTGTGTGTGTGTGTGAGAGAGAAAGAGAGAGAGAGTGAGTGTGATGAAATGGACACATGGCATTTGTCTGCTTTGCAACTGTGATAGAACACAGACAGGAGAGAGAGAGAGAGAGAGAGAGAGAGAGGAAGAGAGAGAGAGAGTGAGGAAGAGAGAGAGAGTGAGGAAGAGAGAGAGAGAGAGGAAGAGAGAGAGAGAGAGAGGAAGAGAGAAAGAGAGAGAGAGAGGAAGAGAGAGAGAGAGGAAGAGAGAGAGAGAGGGAGAGAGAGAGGAAGAGAGAGAGAGAGGGAGAGAGAGAGGAAGAGAGAGAGAGAGAGAGAGAGAGAGAGAGGAAGAGAGAGAGAGAGTGAGGAAGAGAGAGAGAGAGAGGAAGAGAGAGAGAGAGAGAGAGGAAGAGAGAAAGAGAGAAAGAGAGAGAGAGAGGAAGAGAGAGAGAGAGGGAGAGAGAGGAAGAGAGAGAGAGGGAGAGAGAGAGGAAGAGAGAGAGAGAGAGAGAGAGAGAGAGGAAGAGAGAGAGAGAGAGAGAGAAAGAGAGGAAGAGAAAAAGAGAGAGAGAGGAAGAGAGAGAGAGAGGGAGAGAGAGAGGAAGAGAGAGAGAGAGGAAGAGAGAGAGAGAGAAAGAGAGGAAGAGAGAGAGAGAAAGAGAGAGAGAGAGTAAGAGAGAGAGAGGAAGAGAGAGAGAGAGAGAGAGAGAGAGAGAGAGAGAGAGGAAGAGAGAGAGAGAGAAAGAGAGAGAGAGAGAGGGAGAGAGAGAGAGAGAGAGAGAGAGAGAGAGATACAAACATGGAGTTCAGCTCAATGTGTGCCGAAAGACTACAGAACAAATGATTTATTTACAGCACATTCTCCTTTCTGATATCTTTCTGCTGCTGCTCTCAGCCGAGTGGAAATACAGACGTCACAACTCTTATCGGCTCAGCGTCACAATGAGAGAGAGAGAGAGAGAGAGAGAGAGAGAGAGAATGGGTGTAATGATAGCACTGGGACATTTTGATCCATGTGGGCCGCAAAGTGGACAGCGCCCCCTGTTGGCCGCCAACACCACTTCTAGCAGTGTTCTTAATTTATTCTTAATTCAAATTTGAAAATGTTTATTCAACCCCAATTTCAAAGAATTTGGGACGTTGTATAAAACATAAATAAAAACAGAATATAATGATTTTCAAATCATTTTCAACCTATATTTAATTGAATACACTACAAAGACAATATATTTAATGTTCAGACGGATAAACTTTATTGTTTTTTTTTTGCAAATATTCACTCATTTTCAATTTGAGGTCTGCAACACGTTCCAAAAGAGTTGGGATCAGGGCACGTTTACCACTGTGTTACATCACCTTTCCTTTTAACAACACTCAATAAGCGTTTGGGAACTGAGGAAACCAATTGTTGCCGGTGGAATTCTTTCCCATTCTCACTTGAAAGGTCCGGGGTCTCTGTTGTCGTATTTTGCGCCTCATAATCTTTGTAATTTCCACAATTTCCACCACCGCAACCACCCCCACCCCTACCACCGTCTGATACACAGCAGTCTCCATAGAGATACCCTTAGAGATGAAACTCATATCCAGACTGCAACAAAATTAAAAAAGGACACCCGGAACTCAGCACCTGCAGCACCTCAGACCCTGTGCCAGCATCTTGCTCCTCCCCCAGAACCAGCAAAGATTCTCCTACTGCCCACCACTGAGGGGTTCCTTGGCTGGGATGGCGTACAGGTGCAGTGTTTTAAAAGACTCGTGTCCTCAGTACGCTGACACTCAGGTACAGACTCGTTTAGTCACTGCTCGCCTATCAGCTCTGGTCCACTGCAGGGGCATCCAGACCCAGGTTAGCCCCATGGTTCCGTGTGCAGTGGCAGTGAGGGTGGTCTCTGTGCACTCTGTGTACTCTGAAGAAAAAAATAAGAGCCTGGGGGAGTTCCTGTTTTTTCCCAAAAACACAAAAGCATGGAGATATTACATCATACGGGGGAAACATGATCAAATATGTAGGTGTTTTGATCGGGATTCACCTGCATTGTTACGGATCTGTGTTGCTGTTCACCTCATCTGAGGTTGTTTTGGTCTTGTGTCTCTGGAACTCACAGGTGCTCCCAGTTGTCTCTCTTTATACAACCTCTGTCCTTTTACTTTAGCATCACGTTTTATAGTTATTTTATTTCTGTATATATTTTATACAGGAATTTTTAAAGCAACTTCAATTGCCATTACCTTCTGGTCATTTATCTCTCTGTGTTGTGTAGTTTGGCCCTTTTGTTTATTACATTTTGCATACACACCTCATCAATTGTTTGATCTTCACATGACAGTTTTCTCAGGAAAGAATGGAGAGAACATCCATTCTGTCAAGAAGCTGTTACTCAAACAAAGGGGCTGCTGCTGTTCTCATAACAACGGCCTGAGCACCTCAGGTCGCACTCTGAGCAGAGTTCACTTTTTTCTGCTACACAGCCGCTGGGGGTGCGCTCTTGTTGCCCGTGGCTCTGTGTCAGGAAGGGATTCCGGCGTAAATCCCGTGCTACGTTGTTGTGCCGATTGTCGATGCGTTACCCGCTACAGCGACCCCTTGTGGGCGCAGCTGAGAGAGCAACAATAACGCCTGTTAAACATTGATGAGATGAATAATGCATGAAATAAAAAATGTGTGTACGTGGGATAGAATAAAGTTGGATGAGGCAATAAATAAATAATTGAGAGCTAGAAGCCTGCGCTTGCCATGTGATTACATACGCACTTATGCATATGTGTGTGTGTTGTGTGTGTTTGTATTCAGACCTTTGTGGGGTGTTGCACAGGCTGATTTGTCGTTTTGTTGCTTGGTTCAAAGCCACTTTTAGTAGAAACAGAAAAACACATCCCCCCATAAATGCAGGAATACAAACTAGTGTGTGTGTGGAAGGAAGTGGTGGTAGACTTGCTAATGAGGGACCTCCAGGATTTATCTTAAGCACAAAGCAGCAGTGTGTGTGTGAGAGAGAGAAGGAGGGAGGGCATGTGGCCAAATGTGATGGTGGAGTTGCTCCCTGAAAGTTGGAGCTTTCAGCTCAGATCTACAGCATGGGGGAGAGAAAGGAAGAGCGGACAGGAATCAGTGGAGTAGGAGAATGGACTCTCTGTTAGGGCAGTGCCTCCCTCAGAAATCCAACTGGCTTCCATAAGACTGGTCGTTACATAGTACATTGTGATTGCTCAGAGTATACAGGGTGGGCCATTTATATGGATACACCTTAATAAAATGGGAATGCTTGGTGATATTAACTTCCTGTTTGTGGCACATTAGTATATGGGAGGGGGGAAACTTTTCAAGATGGGTGGTGACCATGGCGGCCATTTTGATGTCGGCCATTTTGCATCCAACTTTTGTTTTTTCAGTGGGAAGAGGGTAATTTGACACATCAGACTTATTTTTTTATTAATTTGCCTAATGGAAATCCAAACAAATTAAAAAGCAGAGTACAGTCGAGTAGAGCAGTGTAGGTACCTTTCAGTGGAAAAGCACCATTAATGTTCTCCTACAAGAGTGCTGAACTGTCCAGGGACCTGGAGGTTGTGGGTTCGAGTCCCGCTCCGGGTAACTGTATGTGAGGAGTCTGGTGTGTTCTCTCTGTGTCTGTGTGGGTTTCCTCTGGGTGACTGTCTGTGAGGAGTGTGGTGTGTTCTTTCTGTGTCTGCGTGGGTTTCCTCTGGGTGACTGTCTGTGAGGAGTGTGGTGTGTTCTTTCTGTGTCTGCGTGGGTTTCCTCTGGGTGACTGTGAGGAGTGTGGTGTGTTCTCCCTGTGTCTGCGTGGGTTTCCTCCGGGTGACTGTCTGTGAGGAGTGTGGTGTGTTCTCCCTGTGTCTGCTTGGGTTTCCTCCGGGTGACTGTGAGGAGTGTGTTGTGTTCTCCCTGTGTCTGCGTGGGTTTCCTCCGGGTGACTGTCTGTGAGGAGTGTGTTGTGTTCTCCCTGTGTCTGCGTGGGTTTCCTCCGGGTGACTGTCTGAGAGGAGTGTGTTGTGTTCTCCCTGTGTCTGTGTGGGTTTCCTCCGGGTGACTGTCTGTGAGGAGTGTGTTGTGTTCTCCCTGTGTCTGCGTCGGTTTCCTCCGGGTGACTGTCTGTGAGTGGTGTGTTCTCCCTGTGTCTGCTTGGGTTTCCTCCGGGTGACTGTCTGTGAGGAGTGTGGTGTGTTCTCCCTGTGTCTGCGTGGGTTTCCTCCGGGTGACTGTCTGTGAGTGGTGTGTTCTCCCTGTGTCTGCGTGGGTTTCCTCCGGGTGACTGTCTGTGAGGATTGTGGTGTGTCCTCCCTGTGTCTGCGTGGGTTTCCTCCGGGTGACTGTCTGTGAGGAGTGTGGTGTGTTCTCCCTGTGTCTGCGTGGGTTTCCTCCGGGTGACTGTCTGTGAGGAGTGTGGTGTGTTCTCCCTGTGTCTGCGTGGGTTTCCTCCGGGCGCTCCAAAAACACACATTGGTAGGTGGATTGGAGACTCAAAAGTGTCCATAGATTTGAGTGTGAGTGAATGTGTGCGTGTGTGTTGCCCCCTGTGAAGGACTGGCACCCCCTCCAGGGTGTGTTTCTGCCTTGCGCCCAGTGATTCCAGGTAGACTCTGGACCCACCGCGACCCTGAACTGGATAAGGGTTACAGACAATGAATGAATGAATGAATGCATCAATGAATGAATTAATATTCAACTAACATTGAAATCTCTATCTTTAAATCGTCCGAACCAAACTCACATATAATTTTGGACACAATATCATCCTCAAATGCACATGATTTTGCAGAACTTTTCCTGATGGAGCTCATAGCGAATGAAGGAAACAATAAATTCATCTCACTCACCATTTTCAAATTGCTTTTATATATATATTTTTTCAACATAAAGAACAATTGCCATTTTTAATACTACACAGTGGTGACCATAAAATGACAAAAGAGCAAAAGAGTATTCGAATTTTCAATAACAATTATACATTACATACAAAAATAATATTAAATTACACACCTGTTTTTATAACTGTTAAGTCCCGTGTGTTTTTTCTCTCTTTTCCTTGTTTGAGATTTTAGGTGAATGCTCTTCTGGTGCTGATTTGCTGCCTGTTGCTTCACCTACAGGCTCCACTTCTCATTGGCTGCCTCTGATGGCAGGAGATTTAAAAAGGACCTTTGTCCTGTTGGAGAGCTGCTCTTGTTCTACCTTCCAGGCCCACACTTTGCTCCAGCTGACTGTCCACCAAAGTTCTGTTGGTTTTGTATTTTGTGGTGGTTGTACTTCAACAGGATTCGTAGGGGAGAGCTGCCATTTTGTTTATTCTTTTGGGCTCTGTGTTTGGTGAGAGTAGACAGGGCAGATATTTGTATTGTATTGTTTCTGTAAGTTTAGTCAGTGGAATTGGTTTATTTTTTTGGGAGTAATTGTTTGTTACTTTGGCCTGTGTTCACCCTGAAGCTCTTTCCTGTTTTTTCAAGAAGCTTTTAAAGCTGCATATAGGCAATATTTAACTCTAAAATCAATAAATGATTGCTTTCATTATTTATGTTCTTGGTGACTTTATGTAAGAGTCATTTTGGTCTGAAGCTGAGTGGGTAGTCTTCTAAAAAATGTTGACTTTTTTATTTTATTATGTTCAATCCCTAGTGGACGTAATAATACATAATATTATTAACTGAATATTAATATTATTATTGAATACTGAAATATATATATATATATATATATATATATTAAACAAACACATCCTACATTGCCATATATAAGCTTTCTGTATGGGTGGTGTGTCAGGCACCACAGGGAAGAAGGTCAAGGGAAACCTGCTGTAAATAAAATCTAATTTAAGCACCTTGGACAGCAGTGGTTCCCGGTCTGACCTGAGAGAATGACCATTCCTAAACGCCTCATTTCAGCTGGAAGACATCACAGATGTCATTAGACTCTTGGATCCTGACTTGATTTGAGCTCTGAGCGCACTGAAGAGATACCGCTACACGGCAGAAACAGGGATTACCCCAATACCACACAGTGTCCAAAGCCAGAAGTAAAAATAAAAACAGAAAATGTGTTTTCAAGAGTTATAACGTTCTGAAGTGCAGACAAGAGGTCAAATAATAATTCACAACCCAGTGAAGAATACAGTGAGCGTAAACACCCAAACTGATGAGTTGTTAATTAGACACAGGTGAAGAAACTATGCTAATGTTCTGGAGAGTGCGACCACTGCTGGATCCACCCACCACTCAGCTCCAACTCATCCCAGAGTCAATGAATCTGAGGTCTCATTGCTCAGAGCACAAAAATAACTCCACCGGCTTTATACCCATCTAGCCTACACATGGCATTGGGCATGGTGACTTTAGGCTCATGAGCAGCTGCTCCAGAGTATCCCATTGAATTTCTATGGAGACTACACAAGCTGTGTTTGTGTGAACCTTAAGGTGTCTGAGTTCATTCGTAAATAACTCGTTGTCTGTGTTCATAAACTAATCAGCCACAAGATTAAAACCACCATCAGGTGAAGTACAGACACTGATAATCTTGTTTCAAGGAGCCCCTCACGCAGAAGTGAAGAACAGGAACTAAGGGGGCTTACAAAGTATGCAGAGCAACAGTCAGACAGTGGAGCTGAGAGAACAGACAGTGAGGGGGCAGCCAAGGAGGTGGCTTTAATGTGAAGGCTGGTCATTCATAGCAGTATTCAGTTCTGAATCCAGCAGTGTTCAGTAATGAAGCCGTTTCAGTCCCCCCCACCCCCACCCCTACACACACACACACACACACACACACACACACACTCCTTCTGTAAAAGCCAACTCTGTCTGACACTGGGCAGCTGAATAAATCTCGCAGTAGAAAATTAATCATCCTCATTCAATTTACCTGTCACTCCTGTCTCTCTCAGTGACGCCCGAGGAGGGAGAGAGCTGATCTGGGAGCACAATATTTTCATACGTCCTTTTCTTCAACAGTGTCACACACACACACACATTCAACTCATACATGCACATCTGCTCATGCCTGTGCCACTCATATCACTGTCATGCATCAAAACCACGTATTAGCTCATATTTCATATCTGGGAAAGAGGATCAAACGTGCAAAAAATGCAGAGAAAATCCTTCATCTGTCTGAACACGCTAAGCTCCACTGAGAGGAGAAGATTGTATGCAGATCTGGGAATGTGTGTGTGTGTGTGTGTGTGTGAGCAGCAGATGTTTGGGTTGATAGATTCTGACCTTCAGAAAGGAAAAGCAGGCTTACTCATGCTCACAGCTCCTCTCTTCACACGACACACACACAAACTGTGGCTTCAACAGAGACAAGGATCCAGGAGCCGATCTTCAGTGGAGGCTCCAGCTCACTGGCAACACCAGGAGAACGTGCTTTCCATCGCATCAGGACCAGTCTGTGTCCTGTGGGACACACCCAGAGTAACTGGACTCAAGAAAGAAGCACAACCTGGCCATGAGAGATCAGTGAAAGATGTTTTATACCAACGCTTCATTTGTTTGGTATCCTTTCACTGATGGAGGCAATAATAGAGGGAGCACTAACAGAGCAGACTCATGTTCCAAGCATTTCATCCTGTCCTGGGTTGTGGTGGGAACAGAGCATAACAGTAGCACACCCGGGACAGAGCATGTTCTACTCAATGCATTTAATAAATGGGCTGATGAATAAAAACGATCCACACATGATCCAGCTCTGAAAAATTCCACTGTGAGAAAACAGTGGGTCTGAAAGGACGTGGAGCTGTCATGACGCTGCATATGACAAAAACAGAAACAGAAGAAGTAGAAGAAAGCTGGCAGGAGAGCTCTGAAACCTAACGTCTGAGATGAGGAGGGAAATGCAGCCAGCTTCTAAATCAGCTTCTGAAGCTTGTAGCTGTGGAAAACGTCCCTGAAAACAGAGTCTTCCACTGAAATCAATGAAGACAGGAACAAAGCCAAAGTGTGCAGAGAGTAAGTACTGAAAATGTTGATATTTTATTTAGATGTGTGCGGCACACATGGCAACAGGTCACTGCCACAGCTCCAGGGGGCGGGGCTCTGTGAGGAGTGTGGGGTGTTCTCCCTGTGTCTATGTAGGTGTCCTCCAGATGTTCTGGTTTCCTTCCACAGTCCAAACACACATGTTGTTAGGGGGATTTGCTGTGAAATTGTCCACAGGTGTGAATGTGTGACTGGGTGAGTGTGTGAAACTGTCCACAAGTGTGAGTGTGTGTGATTGTCCACAGGTGTGAGTGTCTGTGTGTGTAACTGGGTGAGTGTGTGAAACTGTCCACAAGTGTGAGTGTGTGTGATTGTCCACAGGTGTGAGTGTCTGTGTGTGTGACTGGGTGAGTGTGTGAGTGACTGGGTGAGTGTGTGAAACTGTCCACAGGTGTGAGTGACTGGGTGAGTGTGTGAGTGAGTGTGTGAGTGACTGGGTGAGTGTGTGAGTGACTGTGTGTGTGTGTGAGTGACTGGGTGTGTGTGACTGGGTGAGTGTGTGGGTGGTTGAGTGAGTGGATGAGTGAGTGGGTGTGTGTGTGAGTGACTGGGTGTGTGTGTGAGAGTGTGTGAGTGATTGTATGTGTGTGTGTGTGTGACTGGGTGAGTGTGTGGGTGGTTGAGTGAGTGGGTGAGTGACTGTGTGTGTGTGAGTGGGTGAGTGGGTGTGTGTGGGTGGTTGAGTGAGTGGGTGAGTGACTGGGTGAGTGTGTGAGTGACTGGGTGTGTGTGTGAATGAGTGGGTGAGTGTGTGAGTGACTGGGTGTGTGTGTGTGTGACTGGGTGAGTGTGTGGGTGGTTGAGTGAGTGGGTGAGTGACTGGGTGAGTGTGTGAGTGAGTGAGTGGGTGGGTGAGTGACTGGGTGAGTGTGTGTGTGTGTGAGTGACTGGGTGTGGGTGTGGGTGGTTGAGTGAGTGTGTGAGTGACTGGGTGAGTGTGTGAGTGACTGTGTGTGTGTGTGAGTGACTGGGTGAGTGTGTGGGTGGTTGAGTGAGTGGGTGAGTGACTGGGTGAGTGAGTGGGTGTGTGTGTGTGAGTGACTGTGTGTGTGTGTGAGTGAGTGTGTGAGTGACTGGGTGTGTGTGGGTGGTTGAGTGAGTGGGTGAGTGACTGGGTGTGTGTGTGAATGAGTGGGTGAGTGTGTGAGTGACTGGTGTGTGTGTGTGTGTGTGACTGGGTGAGTGTGTGAGTGAGTGAGTGTGTGAGTGACTGGGTGTGTGTGTGGGTGGTTGAGTGAGTGTGTGAGTGACTGGGTGAGTGTGTGAGTGAGTGAGTGGGTGAGTGACTGGGTGTGTGTGTGTGTGACTGGGTGAGTGTGTGAGTGGTTGAGTGAGTGGGTGAGTGACTGGGTGTGTGTGTGAGTGAGTGTGTGAGTGACTGGGTGTGTGTGTGTGTGACTGGGTGAGTGACTGTGTGAGTGAGTGGGTGAGTGTGTGAGACTGTCCACAGGTGTGAGTGTGGGAATGACTGGGTGAGTGTGTGAAACTGTCCACAGGTGTGAGTGACTGGGTGTGTGAGTGAGTGTGTGAGTGACTGGGTGAGTGACTGACTGGGTGTGTGTGTGAGGGGTGAGAGAGAGGGTGAGTGTGTGAGTGACTGGGTGTGTGTGTGAGTGAGTGGGTGAGTGAGTGAGTGTGTGAGTGACTGGGTGTGTGTGTGTGAGGGGTGAGAGAGAGGGTGAGTGTGTGAGTGACTGGGTGTGTGTGTGAGTGACTGGGTGTGTGTGTGAGTGAGTGAGTGTGTGAGTGACTTGGAGCGTGTGAGTGAGTGTGTGAGTGTGTGTGTGTGTGAGTGAGTGTGTGAGTGACTGGGTGTGTGTGTGAGTGAGTGTGTGAGTGACTGTGTGTGTGTGGGTGAGTGACTGGGTGAGTGTGTGAGTGAGTGTGTGAGTGACTGGGTGTGTGTGTGAGTGAGTGAGTGAGTGAGTGACTGGGTGTTTGTGTGAGTGACTGGGTGTGTGTGTGAGTGAGTGGGTGAGTGTGTGAGTGACTGGGTGAGTGGGTGAGTGGGTGAGTGACTGTGTGTGTGTGTGACTGGGTGAGTGTGTGAGTGACTGGGTGTGTGTGTGAGTGAGTGTGTGGGTGGTTGAGTGAGTGACTGGGTGAGTGAGTGGGTGAGTGTGTGAGTGACTGGGTGTGAGTGAGTGAGTGGGTGAGTGTGTGAGTGACTGGGTGTGTGTGTAAGTGGTTGAGTGAGTGGGTGAGTGACTGGGTGAGTGTGAGAGTGACTGGGTGTGTGTGACTGGGTGAGTGTGTGGGTGGGTGAGTGACTGGGTGAGTGTGTGAGTGAGTGAGTGTGTGAGTGAGTGAGTGACTGGGTGTGTGTGTGAGTGGGTGAGTGAGTGAGTGACTGGGTGTGTGTGTGAGTGAGTGGGTGAGTGTGTGAGTGACTGGGTGAGTGTGTGAGTGGGTGAGTGTGTGGGTGGGTGAGTGTGTGAGTGACTGGGTGTGTGTGTGAGTGAGTGGGTGAGTGTGTGGGTGGTTGAGTGAGTGACTGGGTGAGTGAGTGGGTGAGTGTGAGAGTGACTGGGTGTGAGTGAGTGAGTGGGTGAGTGTGTGAGTGACTGGGTGTGTGTGTGAGTGACTGGGTGAGTGTGTGGGTGGTTGAGTGAGTGGGTGAGTGAGTGGGTGAGTGTGAGAGTGACTGGGTGTGTGTGACTGGGTGAGTGTGTGGGTGGGTGAGTGACTGGGTGAGTGTGTGCGTGAGTGGGTGAGTGTGTGTGTGGGTGGTTGAGTGAGTGTGTGGGTGGTTGAGTGAGTGTGTGAGTGAGTGGGTGTGTGTGTGAGTGAGTGACTGGGTGAGTGACTGGGTGTGTGTGACTGTGTGGGTGGTTGAGTGAGTGAGTGAGTGACTGGGTGTGTGAGTGAATGACTGGGTGTGTGTGTGTGTGACTGGGTGAGTGTGTGGGTGGGTGAGTGACTGGGTGTGTGTGTGTGAGTGTGTGAGTGAGTGAGTGAGTGGGTGAGTGACTGGGTGTGTGTGTGTGAGTGACTGGGTGTGTGTGTGGGTGAGTGGGTGACTGACTGGGTGAGTGTGTGGGTGGTTGAGTGAGTGGGTGAGTGACTGGGTGTGTGTGTGTGTGTGAGTGAGTGGGTGTGTGTGTGTGAGTGACTGGGTGTGTGTGTGGGTGAGTGGGTGAGTGACTGGGTGTGTGTGTGTGAGTGACTGGGTGAGTGTGTGGGTGGTTGAGTGACTGGGTGTGTGTGTGGGTGAGTGGGTGAGTGACTGGGTGTGTGTGTGTGAGTGACTGGGTGAGTGTGTGGGTGGTTGAGTGACTGGGTGTGTGTGTGGGTGAGTGACTGGGTGAGTGGGTGAGTGACTGGGTGAGTGTGTGGGTGGTTGAGTGACTGGGTGAGTGTGTGTGAGTGAGTGGGTGAGTGTGTGTGTGGGTGAGTGGGTGAGTGACTGGGTGTGTGTGAGAGTGACTGGGTGAGTGTGTGGGTGGTTGAGTGACTGGGTGAGTAAATAAATGAAGCAGGGAACATTTAGTGGTTAAGGCTTGTTTGTACTGTGCTGTTAAATGTATGTTTTCTGATTCTTTCATGGCACTGAAAATAAGTTTGTATTGTATTTAACGGCTGGTTTGACTAGAAATTAAACAACTAAAGAGTGGTCTCTGACAGTAGCACAGCAGTGTGTGTTATTTCTCTGAGCGGGTTTTTTTTTTGGAGGGGGGGGTGTAGTGGGGGAGAGCTGCAGGCTGCATTTAGAAAGGATTGGTGTTGTGTTGCTGTGCTCAGGACTCAGACTAAGGCGGGTTATATTTGTAAAGGTCAGTGTAATGACCCTGACATGTGTGTGCATTCATACAATCACTGATAACTGCATATAGAGAGAGGCAGAGAGAGAGAGAGAGATGGCAAGGGAGAGAGGGGGAGCGAGAGAGAGAGGTGGCAGGGGAGAAAGGGGGAGTGAGAGAGAAAGAGGCAGAGAGAGAGATGACAGGGGTGAGAGCGAGAGAAGCAGAGAGAGAGACAGAGACAGACTTCACAAATATTAAAAACAACTAGAGAACACTTCAGAGACAGGTTTAAACAGATAATCCCAACTTTCACACACTCACAGACCCAGAGAAATTAGAGATAATTCTGGTAGAGGGGCACACAACACCCCCCCCCCCCCCCCACCCTACACACACAGCCCCCCTCGCTGCACAGTGGGTATCAGCCTGCCACCACCTCAGAGACAGTGGGTAACGCCCACCTCACCACAGCCCACCATCCACTTACATCGTCTATGTCTATAGACTATTGTCTATAAATGTCTATGTTATTAAACCCTTTGGTTTAATTATTATCTTTGTTTGCTGCTATTGTCATGTATTGTAGTTTTAATCTTCCTTTGTATTTAGGTTGTGATTGTTTGTTGTTGTAATGCTACGGCAATATTGTTCTCATAAGAGTCCTGCCAATAAAGCTACTTTGAATCTGAATTTTATATCTAGAGAAACAGAGAGAGAGAGAGAGAGAGAGAGAGAGAATGATATTGAGAATCAAATCAAAGCTCAGACTGCATGTTTTTACCATTAGGCCAGAGTTACACCCAGTATCACACATGAATAATGTATCATTTTGCTGTAATAGCAGTGACCTGGCTACCTGGGCTTCATTTCTCCTACAAAAGTGTGTGTGTGTGTGTGTGGAAAGAACAGAAGTTTCTTAAAGGAGGCAGCCTCACGTAAGTGACGCATGTTGTCTAAGTGCAAGCAGTGCATTGTGGAAAAGGCACTATTTTAGATCACGTTAGCATATCATTAGCTCATCTGCTTATTATCTTCATTTCTCCTGCTTTCTTTTTTCCTCCCTCCTCTCGGCCCTGAATCGAGCTGAAAAGAGCTGCCATTCAGTTCAGACCCACAGAGGGTGAATGCGTCTAATGGGTATTTTGTCTATTGATTTTCATATTTTTCTCTGGTCTGATTCTTCAGTGAAACACGTTCCAGCTTCATTCAGACGCTGTGAAAAGCCGGGGTCCAGACAGGATGAGATCATCGTAAATACATTTGTTACCAAAGATCCTATCTTTATTTATTTATTTATTTGACAACAATGGTAGAGCATCGACGTATGAATTCATGAAAAACAAAAAAATTCACTCTAACTCTGTCTCATTCTGAAATCTGATCAACTACAAATCACAGTTAGCATCATGCTGTAGGATCAAAACTAATGGGAACTGTATAAACCAATGAGCCGTAACATTAAAACAACCTCCTCGTGTCTATGCTAAGTGTCCACGGCCCATTTTCACCCTGTCCCTCAGCGCTCAGGACCCCCACAGAGCAGGTGTGATATGGTGGTGGATCATTCTCAGCGCTGCAGTGACACTGACGTGGTGGTGGTGTGTTAGTGTGTGTTGTGCTGGTGCGAGTGGATCAGACACAGCAGTGCTGCTGGAGTTTAAACCCCTCAGTGTCACTGCTGGACTGAGTATTGTTCACCAATATAAAACATCCAGCAAGGTGTGTCTAATAAAGGCACAGTTTTTAAAAAATCCAGCAGCACTGCTGTGTCTGATCCACCTGTACCAGTGAAAGTGCTTTTCCTAGTGTGCTAGAAATGGCTGCCGAGCTGGAGAGTCTGTTATCATCGAGGGTCAAGTTCACCACAAAAGGCATGCCCTTGAAATAGCTTTGTATTCCTGAGAATCCCGATTCTGACATATGCCCATTTCTGCTCCACTGCCTCCCTTCACTGGTTTCCAGTAGCTGCCCACATCAGATTTAAGACCTTGATGATTTCCTCGTAAGTCAAGAGCTGCTCCAGCCCCAGCTCCTCCCTAAATGACGGCAAAGGTCATTAACCATCATCCTCCAATCACGTTGGACGCAAGCATCAGGACTCTTCCCTGACCTGGCTAACAGATGGTGGAAGGAACTTTCAGTAGCTGTCTGAACTGCAGAGTCCCTCACGCAGACTGAAGACTCATCTCTTTGCGCAGAGTTTAAACACCCACTATTTTCCTCAGGATGCATTCAGCTTTTTTGATGATTCACATTCTTGATTCATTCATGATTCTTTCCCTGAAACAGCACACGTGCACACAGTGTTATATTTATGCACATTGCCTCTGTAACCTACAACAAAACATCATATTTGTGAGACAAATTTTTGGATTAAAACTAGGAAAATGGACGCATTATTAGCTGGTAGATTGTACTTGAATAGGGTGAGAAGGTGGGAAAATAAATAGCCGGCTTTTATTGTTGCACCAAGAGAGCAGCTGAATCTCAAATTTATCCCTTCACCCAACGTAGTGCACAGTGTAGATTATAAAATAAAGATATCTTCAACCGTGTACTGCATTGTATGTTGATCACATTCATGTCACACCAGAGGCGATTGCTCTAAGACTGCAAGGGAACCTCAGCTTCCCCTAAAACGTCAAAAAATAAGTGATCAAATATATACTGTTGTGTGTACATGTCATTGAATAAATATGCACTACAACGCACTCAACTTTTGTTCAGAATCAGCTTCTTATCACTGGTAAAGACGCGGCTTTCCTCTCAATCATTCCCGCAGCTTCACAGTGCTTTAAACAGTGAGGACGCTGAGCGTCCACAGAGTTCAATAGCGAAGCAGCGAAGTGAAGCGAAACAAGACGAGTCATTGGATAAATGCTGGGCTTTGTCCCGCCCATCGGACGCTCAGGGTCTCTGGGGGTCTATGGGGCAGTGGGCTGGCCTCGGCTGGCCCGGACGCTCAGCTTCTGCATGATGATTGGATGATCTGTCTGAGGCTGAATCCCTTTTTGATTGACAGCGAAACGAGCGAATCAGCGATCCTTTGGTGTAAAGATCCGTGAGAGCATTACTTTTTCATTCTGTTCTGAGTTGAACCGGAGACTTTCTTAATCCTCTTAGCGGCATTTTCTTTGTTAAAAACGACTAGCGACAAATCGAGCTTCTATTTCTGGTGGGTTTTTTGTAGCTGCTTGTGTTTGGAGACTGACTTCTATCACTCTTTCTGACTTCTATCACAGTTTCTGTCCAGCGGGTGCTGCTGAGCCCCTCCACCATCACAAAGCACTCACAGGCGGACACACTTCACATGGGCCAAGGCCGTTTAAGCAGCCTAGCTCTGCTGGCCATTGAGAGGACACTAGTCAAGTCCCTGGAAAAGACGCCTTGTTGGTACGACAGGGTCACAGATCATTTTCTTAAAAAGGAACTGAGGGTAGAATTTACGTATAAATAAACCGACACATTTTATGATGTAGGCCGAAATTGAGCTTCCCCTCCTTGAAAGACCAGCATCCGCCACTGTGTCACATGCCCACAGGTCAGATATGTATCAGATCTAGGACCACATATGAACCTGTGACTCAGAAACACCGAATTTGTCAGGTTCAAGTAATCAGATCTGAGTCACTTCCACTTTTAATGTGAACATCGCCATTGCCAGTGCATTTACGTTTATTGTGTATTGCTCTTTAAGTTTCACAGTGTCTCCTGGATCCAGCAATGTCTCCGTTTGTAGTATTTGGACTTTCGTAGTAGAAAGTAAAGTCCGAATAGAAGTCAAAACACATTGGACAAGTGCATCTGTTAACTCACATGAATGTAAAGTTAAAAACCTACTCGATTTGTCTCTTGTTGCTTTGTCGCCGTGTCTCTTGCTGGCTTCCAGGGGCTGCTAGTGTGAACAGGGGTTTACTCATCATCATAGTCCTAACACATTCCTGCGTGGGATTTGTCTAAACACAGCAGAAGCAAATTAAGAGATGATGTTGAGTTCTCAGTGGCTTCATCATGCTTTAACCCAGTGGTTCCCAATTTTTTTCTACTGTGCCCCACTTTTGAAGATGAGAATATATTTAAGCCACGACTTTGATTCCAAACTCTACTGGGGTTTATTTTTAATCACCTTTACAGTGGAATTATAAAACGTGACATGCATTATGTATTCCATTCATTTGCCTTACTCCCACCCAGCCCTCTGGGGAAGCCTAGTTTAGCTGGACCGACATTGTCACAGAGGTTTTTCTGGCATTTCAGAAACGGAAAAAGCCCAAACTACGTCCCCTTGTCATTGGAAGGTCTGGAGAAGCTTTGGTGCTTCACATCAATGTCTTTGTTTACAGTAATAACAAATAATAAAGAACTATGAATCTATTTTATTTTGTCAGTTGCTGACTGTGTGTGTGTGATCAGGGAAAGCCTGTTATTTTCAGTTCATACAAAGATACAAAACTGAAGCACTGTGTTGAGACGATATTAAAGCAACTGGTTTACCACAAAACAACAAGACAACATTTTAACATTTATGTTTTTAAACATTTCTAAAACCATGCACCTTTACATTTTATCAACCAAGTGATCTACACTTGATAAAGGAACAGGGCATCGCTGGGAACTAGATATTTATTACTGATTTACATTTCAATAAGGGTCCGACTGATAAAACTGTGCTGTAACGAATTCACAGACTCGTTTATTTTGAGTAACACCTCACTCTGGTGTTCTTTAATAACCCCTATTTTTGTTTAAAGTTAAACACAAAGATGTGCAGATGTACTCTACTCGTCAGAAAGTCAGTAACGGTGAGGTGTGTCCGTGTATTCGTGTCGTTATAGGAACAGACAAGATGACTTTCTGTTTGTTAAATATAGAGTAGAAAACAAAAGACTGTGCCAAAGAAACATTCTCCAAACATAAAGAAGAGACTATGATGAATATTACCTCAACAACGTTCAGCACATTTCTGTTGGAGGCTCCAGTAAAACACTGAGCTGCACCGTGGTGGATGGTGGACCTACAGCGCTGAAGCAGCACGAGTGTGTCCCAATTCAGCTCTCAACCCTCTGACCCCTTGAACACACATTTTTTTAGGTCCCAGAAAGAGTTTAGTCCAGGAAAAAAGGACCTCTGGTCACCGCCGAACGGTTCCATATTTACTTTATGAACTCAGGGTTTATTAGAGTGCACTGCTTTAAAGGAATACTATGTAAGATTTTTTTTATTACACCACTACATTGAAATCAATTGTGAGTGGTAAGGGTTGTGGTTTCCTGCCAAAATAAACAGTGCACTTAATGCAGTGCTGAGCCCAGAGAAGCGTCACAATGATTTCTAAGCTGTAATTTTAAGGTAAATATATTACATTGTGTTCCTTTAACCCAACTTTAGGTCATACATTATTATCTGTAACCGCTTATTAAGTTCAGAGTCGCGGTGGGTCCAGAGCCTACCTGGAATCATTGGGCGCAAGGCAGGAATACACCCTGGAGGGGGCACCAGTCCTTCACAGGGCAACACAGACACACACACATTCACTCACACCTACGGACACTTTTGAGTCGCCAATCCACCTACCAACGTGTGTTTTTGGACTGTGGGAGGAAACCGGAGCACCCGGAGGAAACCCACGCAGACACAGGGAGAACACATCACACCCACCTCACAGACAGTCACCCGGAGGAAACCCACACAGGCACAGGGAGAACACACCACACTCCTCACAGACAGTCACCCGGAGGAAACCCACGCAGACACAGGGAGAACACACCACACTCCTCACAGACAGTCACCCGGAGGAAACCTACACAGGCACAGGGAGAACACACCACACTCCTCACAGACAGTCACCCGGAGGAAACCCACGCAGACACAGGGAGAACACATCACACTCCTCACAGACAGTCACCCGGAGGAAACCCACATAGACACAGAGAGAACACACCACATTCCTCACAGACAGTCACCCGGAGGAAACCCACATAGACACAGAGAGAACACACCACACTCCACACAGACAGTCAACCGGAGCGGGAATCGAACCCACAACCTGTGTGACTGCAACACTACCTGCTGCGTGCCGCCCCACTTTAGGTCATACTAGTAGGTTGTAAAACCTGCAGTTTTATAAAGGTGTTGGATAATTATGACATGGCAATGTTACCAAAATATCCTGCTACTTTAAAATACCTTGTTCATTTGCCTCATCATTCAAATGATAGATGTAGAAAAGTTAAAAGTTATAAAGCCTTCTTCCTTCAGGGGGTTGCGTATTTCCAACTTCAACTGTAAATGTTTCTCTTCAACCCGTGGAGATGGCAGAGAATTAAATACTCAGGCATTAAAGACCTGGTCTATGGAAAGCTCCAGATCAAACAGCATAATAATTTGATCATAATTTAGTCAGGTCACATAATTACGTTTTGCGGCTCACATAAAATCAGCTCTACTTTTCCCATGAGGTATTAAATTAAACAAATACTAAACCATATTTAGCTCCACAGTTGAGGGATTGGCGGGCGAGCGTAAAAGGCATTTTGCGATGTCCTGCTGAGTGGGCTGTTTCTCACAGCTTTAGAGTTAGAGCTCGCCATGCCGGTATCCTTTAGGGACATTTCAGGCTCCTGTTCTGGGATTGAAAGTGGAGCTACGGCATCAGCCAAAACACCAGGAGATATAAACCCACACAGAGACACTGTCTTTGGAGGGTATTTCTATATTCTGGATGTCTTACTGTGCCCCCATTGCTGCCCCCAAATTTTGGAACTCTCGTCCTCCTGTTTTTTGTAACTGTTCGACCCTGTCTTACTTCAAATCTCTTCTCAAAGCTTTTCTCTTTGTGTCTTTAGATTTATTATCTTTTTAAATGTTCCCTGTGACTGTGAAGCATCCTTGGGTTTGTGAGAGGTGCTATCTAAGTTAAAATAATAATAACAAGCGCCTATCCAGTTCAGGGTCACGGTGGATCCGGAGCCTACCCGGAATCATTGGGCGCAAGGCAGGAACACACCCTGGTGGGGGCGCCAGTCCTTCACAGGGAGACACACACACACACACACACATTCACTCACACCTACGGACACTTTTGAGTCGCCAATCCACCTACCAACGTGTGTTTTTGGAAACTGGAGCACCCTGTAGGAAACCCATGTGGACACGGTGAGAACACACCCAACTCCTCACACACAGTCACCTGGAGCAGGACTCAAACCCACACCCTCCAGGTCCCTGGAGCTGTGCGACTGTGACACCTACCTGCTGCACCACCGTGCTGCCCCAGGAACATTAAATTTATCCATAAATTTACCCATAAAAAATACTAAACTAAACATAATATTTAAATGATTTCATGTCCCCAATGTGTATATAAGTCCCCACGGTGTGATATATACCTAGACCAAACACACACAGCCCAGTTTCCTCTAGTCTCTGATACATTGCCTTGCAGGGTTTGGTGAACTGTAGGGATCATCACCACACAGAGAGAGAGAGAGAGACAGAAAAAGAGAGAGACTAATATGTCTCATACATATTTATGAGTCTGTAGTTGATGCTTTATTTTTCCTCTTGTGCAGTCTCTGTGTTTATCTACTTCTCTCGCTACAGTCTGATGTCAGCCCGAGGCTTATTGCAGTGTTCATCAAAGTTAAAATTAACATGATCAATACTCCTCCTTGGATCACCACCTTAACGTGGTGGAGGGGTTTGCGTGCCTGCGTGAGCCTAGGAGCTATGTTGTCGGGGGCAATAGCCCCTGGTAGGGTCTCCCAAGGCAAATTGGTCCTAGGTGATGGTCCAGACAAAGGGTGATCCATAAAGACACAGATGAAAATGACAACGAGGACACAGCCTCCCTTGCCCGGAGCAGGGTTACCGGGGCCTCACCCTGGAGCCAGGCCTGGGGGAGGGGCTCCTTGGCGAGCGCCTGGTGGCCGGACTTTCACCTATGGAGTCCGGCCGGGCTTAGCCCGAAGGGGATACATGGGTCCACTCTCCCATGGGCCCACCACCTGTGGGAGAGGTAGTAATCCGGGTCTGGTGCATTGTGGATCGGGTGGTGGTCGGGGTCGGGGGCCCTGGCGTTCCGATCCTCGGTTACTGAAACTGGCTTTTGGAACATGGAACGTAACCTCTCTGGTGGGAAAAGAGCCTGAGCTGGTGCGCGAGGTTGAGAGGTACCGACTAGATATAGTTGGGCTCACCTCGACACACAGTATGGGCTCTGGAACCAATCTCCTCGAGAGGGGCTGGATGCTCTTTCACTCTGGAGTTGCCCAGGGTGAGAGGCGTAAGGCAGGTGTGGGCTTACTCATAGCCCCCCGGCTTAGCGCCTGTACGTTGGGGTTTACCCCAGTGAACGAGAGGGTAATTTCCCTGCGCCTTCGGGTTGGGGAAAGGGCTCTGACTGTTGTTTGTGCTTATGCACCGAACAGCAGTTCAGAGTACCATGCCTTCTTGGGGACCCTAGAGGGAGTGCTGGAGAACACTCATTCTGGGGACTCCATTGTTCTGCTGGGGGACTTCAACGCTCACGTGGGTAATGACAGTGAGACCTGGAGGGGCGTGATTGGGAGGAACGGCCCCGCTGATCTGAACCCGAGTGGTGTTCAGTTATTGGATTTCTGTGCTCGTCACAGTTTATCCATTACGAACACCATGTTCGAACATAAGGGTGTCCACAAGTACACCTGGCATCAGGACACCCTAGGCCGCATTTCGATGATCGATTTTATAGTCGTATCATCTGACCTGCGGCCATATGTTCTGGACACTCGGGTGAAGAGAGGCGCTGAGCTGTCAACTGATCACCACCTTGTGGTGTGTTGGATCAGATGGCGGGGGAGGATGCCGGACAGACCTGGCAGGCCCAAACGTGTGTTGAGGGTTTGCTGGGAACGTTTGGCAGAGGAACCTGTCAGAAAGATCTTCAACTCCCACATCCGGCAGAGCTTCGACTGCATCCCGGGGGAGGCTGGTGACATTGAGTCCGAGTGGGCCATGTTCCGGACCTCCATTGTTGAGGCGGCTGAACGGAGCTGTGGCTGCAAGGTTGTCGGTGCCTGTCGGGGTGGCAATCCCCGCACTCGGTGGTGGACACCCCGGGTGAGGGAGGCTGTCAAGCTGAAGAAAGAGTCCTATCGAGCATGGTTGGCTCAGGGGACTCCGGAGGCAGCCGACAGGTACCGAGGAGCCAAGGGGCTCGCAGCCTCGGCGGTCGCTAAGGCAAAAACTCGGGTGTGGGAGGAGTTCGGTGAGAACATGGAAAACGACTTTCGGTCGGCTCCGAGAAGTTTCTGGCAAACCGTCAGGCGACTCAGGAGGGGAAAGCAGTTTTCCACCAACACTGTATATGGTGGGGGTGGGGAGCTGTTGACCTCAACTGGGGACGTCACCAGACGGTGGAAGGAATAATTCGAGGATCTTCTCAATCCCACCAGCACGTCTTCCGTAGAGGAAGCAGAGCTTGGGGACCCCGGGGGGGGCTCGTCTATCACTGGGGCTGAAGTGGCCAAGGTGGTAGGGAAACTCCTTGGCGGTAGGGCCCCGGGGGTGGATGAGGTTCACCCCGGGTTCCTCAAGGCTCTGGATGTTGTGGGGCTGTCCTGGTTGACACGTCTTTGCAACATCGCGTGGACATCGGGGGCAGTGCCTCTGGACTGGCAGACTGGGGTGGTGGTTCCCCTTTTTAAAAAGGGAGATCGGAGGGTGTGTTCCAACTATAGGGGGATCACACTCCTCAGCCTCCCCGGTAAGGTCTATGCGGGGGTACTGGAGAAGAGAGTCCGACCGATAGTTGAACCTCGGATCCAGGAGGAACAATGCGGATTCCGCCCCGGTCGTGGAACACAGGACCAGCTCTTTACCCTCGCTAGGATCCTGGAGGGTGCATGGGAGTTTGCTCAACCAGTCTACATGTGTTTTGTGGATCTGGAGAAGGCATTCGACCGTGTCCCTCGGGGTATTCTGTGGGGGGTGCTCAGGGAGTATGGGGTACTGGGCTCTTTGTTACGAGCTATCCAGTCCCTGTACAAACAGAGCAGGAGTCTGGTTCGTATGGCTGGCAGTAAGTCCGACTGGTTTCCAGTCGGAGTTGGACTCCGTCAGGGCTGCCCGTTGTCACCGGTTCTGTTCACAATTTTTATGGACAGAATTTCTCGGCGTAGCCAAGTGGCGGAGGGTGTCCGGTTTGGTGGTCTCAGGATCCCATGTCTGCTTTTTGCAGATGATGTGGTCTTGTTGGCTTCATCGAGCCGGGACCTCCAGCTCTTGCTGGACCAGTTTGCAGCCGAGTGTGAAGCGGTAGGGATGAGGATCAGTACCTCCAAGTCCGAGTCCATGGTACTCAGTCGGAAAAGGGTGGAGTGCTCTCTCCAGGTTGGAAGTGAGATCCTGCCTCAAGTGGAGGAGTTTAAATACCTCGGGGTCTTGTTCACGAGTGAGGGAAAGATGGAGCGTGAGATTGACAGGCGGATCGGTGCAGCGTCAGCAGTAATGCGGGCTCTGTACTGGTCCGTTGTGGTGAAGAAAGAGCTGAGCAGAAAAGCAAAGCTCTCGATTTACCGGTCAATCTACGTCCCAACCCTCACCTATGGTCACGAGCTTTGGGTAGTGACCGAAAGAACGAGATCGCGGGTACAAGCGGCTGAAATGAGTTTTCTCCGCAGGATGTCTGGACTCTCCCTTAGAGACAGGGTTAGGAGCTCGGACATCCGGGAGAGACTCGGAGTGGAGCCGCTGCTCCTCCACGTCGAGAGGAGCCAGTTGAGGTGGTTCGGGCATCTGGTTCGGATGCCTCCTGGACGCCTTCCTGGAGAGGTGTTCCGGGCATGTCCAACGGGGAGGAGGCCCCGGGGCAGACCAAGAACACGCTGGAGAGACTATATGTCTCGACTGGCCTGGGAACGCCTCGGTATACCCCCGGAGGAGCTGGCGTCGGTGGCTGGGGAGAGGGAGGTCTGGGTTTCTTTGCTCCGACTGCTTCCCCCGCGACCCGGACCCGGATAAGCGGTGGATAATGGATGGATGGATGGATGGATGATCAATACCTGGCTTTTGGAACATGGCCTTTGTAAGTCCTACCCTGGTGTCTTGACACAAATGGCCTCGGCTGTGGAGCAGGGCCAGGTCTGTCCTTTTAAAACGAAGACTAAGAGGTTGCAGGACGTAAAATAGTGCTTTCTAGAATTCCAACTCGAGCTTAGCTTGATCAGTCATGTGCAAATGTAAGAAACGACTCTCCATTGATTTCATTTCCATTCATAAAAACCACTGTGTTATTCATTTATCAGTAGAGACTTCAGAAGAAAAAGTAGATAGTGGTTCCTTTAAAGTGGACAAATGACATGGTTCATCTACACGAGAATGTGTTTAAAACTCAAGAATAACACATTAAAAAAAAGCCCTGTAAGAACAGTAAGTGATACATTATGCATATGTTTGGGTGTTATTATTGAGGCTGATGAGGCGGCAGTCCTCACCTTGAGGGTGAAAAATGAGAGCTGTCTCCCCAGGAAGACATCAAACCACAAAGCATGGCTAATGTCCTCCAAACAGCTCTGAGAGCCGGCGCTTACCACCACACACCATCATTCCTTAAAAAATCAGAGTGAAGAGGCCATCACTCACGGAGAATGAGACGTATTCTCTCGCCCCAGACGACTGATAGCAACAGTGCTGTATTACGTTAGCACCAAGCTACTGTACGACGTCTCTGTCAGGATAAAGGTGCATCTTCAGACGGTAATTTTACAGTAAAACGGCTGGGAGGAACATCCCTGACCTTCAATATAAACTGATTAGCTAGGATTTTAAATCACTGACAGGTGAAACGCTAATGCTAACATATTGATATTGATTATCTGGTTACTAGGGCACCAGTTGTGCGCTGAGATATACATGCGGGTGAATAAACAGTGAGAGAAATAGGTGAATGACAAGATCTGCGCCGCTTTCACAAGCGCAACATTGCGTTTTGGTTAGAGTTTCTCTAAAATGGCGCGTGATGGTGGATTGCGATCAAAAGTGGTGCAAGGAGGGACAACCGGTGATCCGCAGAAAGGGTCATGGGCAGCCGAGGCTCACTGATTTATGAGCGAGAAAAGGCTAATCCATCTGGTTGGAACAGCACAGCTACTGAAGCACACATGGCTGAAAGAGTTAATGGAGAGTCAGAGGCCACTCCTGTCTCATTTACAGAAAATGCTTTGGAGAACTATACCTCGACAGGTTTAATAGAGGAGTACACTCTTAAAAATAAAAGGTGTACAAAGTTTCTTTGGGCGATGCCATAGAAGAACCATTTTCGGTTCCTTAAAGAACCATTTTTGTTTAAGAGATATGAGCGTGAAGAAAAGTTTTAAATGGAATCAAATGAGATTCTTCTATGTCATCGCTCAAAGAACCTTGTGTAGCACCTTTATTTTTAAGAGCGTACAAGTAGTTACTGCAGTGGTTCCCAAATTTCTTCTGCAGTGGCCACATTTTGTAGATGAAAACATTTTCAAGCTTCCTCCAATACACACATCTTTTTCTTCCAGACTCCTCTGCAATTTATTTTAAACATTCATTTATTATCAGTAACCCTTATCCAGCTCAGGGTCACAGGGGGGTCACCCGGAGCCTACCTGGAATCATTGGGCGTAAGGCGGGAATACACCCTGGAGGGGGCGCCAGTCCTTCACAGGGCGACACACACACGGACACATTTGAGTCACCAGTCCACCTACCAACGTGTTTTTGGACTGTGGAAGGAAACCGGAGCACCCGGAGGAAACCCATGCGGACACAGGGAGAACACACCACACTCCTCACAGACAGTCACCCGGAGGAAACCCATGCGGACACAGGGAGAACACACCACACTCCTCACAGACAGTCAGCCGGAGGAAACCCACGCAGACACAGGGAGAACATAAGCCCTAAATAAGTTTTGGTTTGTGTAGGACAGAGGAAAACCAAGGCCCTGGGACACAATCTGTGATTAGTGTGGGGTGTTCTCCCTGTGTCTGAGAGGGTTTCCTCCAGGTTCTCTGAAAGTACATATCTACAAACCTTTTCAAATCATGAAGAGGGCTCATGTTCCTGGGGGATATACAGCTGAAGCATTGTGGAGAAGCCAGAAAACTTGGGGCTCTGTTAAACGGCCTGGAGCACCAGGCTGAAAAAGACTATTTACAGAATACTCTCTTGTTAAAGCTGAACTTTGGCACACAGCTTGAGCTTTCTAACGAAGCCTACTGCTGCCAGTTCTTTTCCAGTGCTGTTCAGTGTTTGGTAATTAAAATGTGAAACCAATGTCCACCGTTAAAGCACACTCTTTTAAAACAGTTCTCCAGTAGCTCTGAGGTTGAATGTGTGGTCCCAGTAAAATCTGTAATTGGTAAAGGATTCCCTTGAAGGTTTCTAACATTATCTCTCATCTACCAGAAGGGTCTTTAAATAATCAGTCACTGGAAAGTTTTTCAGTGAAATAAGGTAGTCTACGTCATCTTAGTAAAGAACCCATGGCAATTAGAGCACAGGCTGTGTAATGCAGGTTGCTCATATAAGGCTTATGTAGCTTTAGCACAAGAGAAACTTTTTGAGCAGGCAAACCGATATAAGGCGGGAACATACCCTGGAGGGGGGCGCCAGTCCTTCACAGGGCAACACACACATTCACACCTACGGACACTTTTAAGTCACCAATCCACCTACCAACGTGTGTTTTTGGACTGTGGGAGGAAACTGGAGCACCCGGAGGAAACCCACGCAGACACAGGGAGAACACACCTCACAGACAGTCACCCGGAGGAAACCCACGCAGACACAGGGAGAACACACCTCACAGACAGTCACAAGGAGGAAACCCACGCAGACACTAATGTGGCAGCTCACCCAGGGGTGTATTGGAACAGTGCAAGCCACCGACAGAGCATTAGAGAAATAGGCCTCGAGTGCAGAGACACACAAACAACCCTAACTCTGGATGTTAAGAGTGTCAGGGAAAAAATGAAACACAAGAGAGGAAAACTGATCAGCTCAAAATTGAGCAAAAGAAAACAAAGGCAATAGAGTTTCCCAAAACAAAAGGGTGGGACAAGATGAGACAAAAGAAATTAAAGATAGAAGACAACTTATCTTATTACTAATTATTTATTTATACCAAAGATGGTAAAGAAAAGAAAATATTGAATCCCAAAAGAAACCAGAGAGAAAGCTCTGGTGGTGGAGAAGAAGATAGAGAGAGACCCAGGAGAAAACTTAAGAGCCTTTACCAAATTACCGGCCAGACTTGCACTGCACTCTGAGAAGAGAAACCCAAGACTGAGCGCTGAGGTGTGTGTTGGCCTCCCTTAAGTAGGGGTAGCCCAGGTGGAACTAATTGCCTCAAATTAAGAGTGTCTCTGTCTCCCTCTAGTGACTAGGGGTGGCTTAGCAGGCAGCCCTGACCTGAGCCCCAGCCAGACCTCTTACAGACACAGGGAGAACACACCACACTCCTCACAGACAGTCACCCGGAGGAAACCCACGCAGACACAGGGAGAACACACCACACTCCTCACAGACAGTCACCCGGAGGAAACCCACGCAGACACAGGGAGAACACACCACACTCCTCACAGACAGTCACCCGGAGGAAACCCACGCAGACACAGGGAGAACACACCACACTCCTCACAGACAGTCACCCGGAGGAAACCCACGCAGACACAGGGAGAACACATCACACTCCTCACAGACAGTCACCCGGAGGAAACCCACGCAGACACAAGGAGAACACACCACACACACACACATATATGATAACATATGTAAACTCATTTTGGGGTATGTGACTATACACCACGGTTAGCTTAGCATTAACCTAAGACAGCACATACTGCAGAAATGCTAGCAGAAATTAGCATTATCCTACCAGAGGTAGGATAAGTGCTATTTCAGAAACAGAAGGAATAAAAATACATGGCTGGTGGATATTCATGATAATATAACAAAGAAACCCTAGAGAACTGGAATAATCTACGCATTCTGTCTGAGTAAAATTAGGTTGTGCATGTTTCTTTCTGTTCACTGCAGTGACGGGTTGAGCCTGAAGACAATAAATTAAATACTACCAGAAATCACATAATTATATATATTAAGATTAATTAAAAACTCTACATGGTTTAAAACAAGGGTTTGATGATTTATACGTGTGGTTTGCCTGCTGGAACTCAGTGGTGTTTAAGCTTTCATCACTTGTTACATTAGCTTTTTCTGCTCTTAGGCAAAACAAGAAAAAAAGCAAACTTCTGACATCAAACATGTGATGACAGATTGACTACAGTTGGAGTAAGAGGGGAAAATGGGTAAATTAGCATTTTAGCAAAAATATCCCTGTAATGAAGCATGGCTGATATTTCTGATGCTTGATTAAGACTCAAATGACAGTGTAGTAATTCACTTACAGCAAACCAGAGAGAAAAATCAGACTTCCTCTGTCTTAATTAAGAAAAACATTCATTCATTCATTATCTGTAACCCTTATCCAGTTCAGGGTCGCGGTGGGTCCGGAGCCTACCTGGAATCATTGGGCGCAAGGCGGGAACACACCCTGGAGGGGGCGGCAGTCCTTCACAGGGCGACACACACTCACACCTACGGACACTTTTGAGACGCCAATCCACCTACCAACGTGTGTTTTTGGACCGTGGGAGGAAACCCAAACAGACACAGAGAGAACACACCAAACTCCTCTCAGAGCGGGATTTGAACCCACAACCTTCAGGTCCCTGGAGCTGTGTGAGTGCGACACCTACCCACTGCCCTAAGAAAAACATGAAGTAGCCAAAACAGTGTCAAAACATTTGGAGGTGCCCTAATAATTAGTGAATTCAGCTTCTTTAAAGAGGCATTATACACCTATTTCCCACTGTGAACACAAGTCTAGGCTCATGTTCAGAAAGGCCTGTTTCAGCACTTGGTCCTTTAAATGATAATGAGCCACTTTTTAGCCTTTGACCCAAGTGCACAGCAAATAGGAGCGAGGAGCAGTTCTTCCTTCTCTGTTCTTGTTTTCTCTGTTTTTACTCTGTTATCTTATTTCTCTGCACTAGTGACTGGAGAGACTCCGATGAGGGGGCGGGACAATGCCTGTTATCTATAAAAGACACAGCACAATACAATGACTTGTTGTGTTCCATGTTTTCAGACTCACGCCGATCATAAGATCTAACTGGGTGGTCTAGTTTCACTGTGTTAGGGTTGGTAGGAGCTTCACGTGCACTCCAAATTTTACAATATGCTTCATTTAACATGATCACAGATTGTGTGACTCTGTTCTCTGGAGCGATGGAGTCTGTAATTCAAAGCTGAATCACTACAAATCACAATCTTCTCGTGGCTGAACGCCAACTTCAGAAGAAATGTTGAGTAAAATCTTTTACCTGGATATTTTGGATGTTTCTGAAAAAATGAATCTGGGTGCTTTTATATTCATGGAATTACATATTTGAATAAATACTGTGTGAAAACTCAGTTCTTCAAAACCTGAGCCACGCTAAGCATTTGAGGAGAAACTGAGCTTAGTTTTTGAACAAATCTGAACAGTAATTTACCGTTCACGTGCGCTCACATGAAAGATATCTACAGTCAGTTCTAGGCTTTCTGCTTGAACCTCTGCCCTTCAAGGCAAGTGCCTACTTGCACAAAGACAACAGAGTTTACACTGAGAATGAACCTGTTGAAACCATTAAACTCCTCTGTACTTTCTTCATCGTCTTGGTCAGCGTTACTGCGTCCACTGCTGGACCCAGAGTGTCAGCTGAGGGCAGAGACCAAGTGGGTGACCTTCAAACCGAAATTGGTTTTGTGCTCATTCCCAGACCTCATCTGAGCTTTCACTCCCCATTTGTACCCAGCTACGTGACTGTAAAACCCCCCGGTGCTCCCCTCAGGCCTACTTTCACACCCCGAGACAGCCTTCATTTGTTAGTACACAAAGGTTTCATGTCTGACCTTTATAAGCAGATTTCCTTCAGCCGATGCTGATAAGCCTGCTATTGCTTGATCCACTCCTTCACTGCCTTTGCTAAACGCTACACTTTGTTCAAGGGGATTCCTCATTAATATTCATTACAGAGGACAAATAAACTAGAAAAAGTTATTGAGAATAGAAACTTTGAAAGAGACCTTTTCTCAGAAGACTCAAGAGTGCCCTTGTATTCCCTACACACTTATCACATAATAACTGGGTGAGTGCGTGAGACTGTCCACAGGTGTGAGTGTGTGTGAGTGACTGGGTGAGTGTGAGAAACTGTCCACAGGTGCGAGTGTGTGTGAGTGACTGGGTGAGTGTGAGAAACTGTCCACAGGTGCGAGTGTGTGAGTGACTGGGTGAGTGTGTAAAACTGTCCACAGGTGCGAGTGTGTGAGTGACAGGGTGAGTGTGTAAAACTGTCCACAGGTGCGAGTGTGAGTGACAGGGTGAGTGTGTAAAACTGTCCACAGGTGCGAGTGTGTGAGTGACTGGGTGAGTGTGTGAGACTGTCCACAGGTGTGAGTGACTGGGTGAGTGTGTAAAACTGTCCACAGGTGTGAGTGTGTGAGTGACTGGGTGAGTGTGTGAGACTGTCCACAGGTGCGAGTGTGAGTGACAGGGTGAGTGTGTAAAACTGTCCACAGGTGCGAGTGTGTGAGTGACAGGGTGAGTGTGTAAAACTGTCCACAGGTGTGAGTGTGTGAGTGACTGGGTGAGTGTGTGAGTGACTGGGTGAGTGTGTAAAACTGTCCACAGGTGTGAGCGTGTGAGTGACTGGGTGAGTGTGTGAGACTGTCCACAGGTGTGAGTGTGTGAGTGACAGGGTGAGTGTGTAAAACTGTCCACAGGTGTGAGTGTGTGAGTGACTGGGTGAGTGTGTGAGTGACTGGGTGAGTGTGTAAAACTGTCCACAGGTGTGAGTGTGTGAGTGACTGGGTGAGTGTGTGAGTGACTGGGTGAGTGTGTAAAACTGTCCACAGGTGTGAGCGTGTGAGTGACTGGGTGAGTGTGTGAGACTGTCCACAGGTGCGAGTGTGTGAGTGACGGGGTGAGTGTGTGAAACTGTCCACAGGTGAGTGTGTGCATGACAGGGTGTGTGTGTGAAATTGTTCCTGGTTGGTGTCCAGTGATTCCAGCTTTGCTCCAGAGACATGGTGACCATCTCAAGTTGAAGCAGTTACAAAAAATGAATGAACAAACAAACGAACAAATGCTGATTTAAAGTCAGGCTTCTTACATTATTTACAGCATTCCAATAAATAAATTACACATACTGGTTATATTCAGTTAACATTTACTTTGAAACTGAACCCAGTGAAAGAACAGTGGGGCAGTCTGGGGCTCGTCCACCTGAGGAAATATTTACTGAGACTTTTCCATCAGCGCTAGCCGCTGGTGATCACCAGGAGACGCATGCTAGAGTTTACAGGTATGGAGTCTGTCTCTCTGTGTGTGGTAGAACAGGTGGTTTTTGAACTACTGTGCAATGCTAGTCACATAAGTGCACCGAGTGCTAAAGCAAAAGCATATTCCTTGTAGGTGTGAGCAAACATGCCCAATAAAGCTTGATACTGACTCTGACTTAAAAAGGCCAATCATTCTCTCTGGCATACGTCACCATGTCCTCACACTGAGCTTTGGCACACTACTGAGACACCTTGCAAACGCTGGACAAGGCTCCAAGGGCTACAATCAATGATGAGGCGTTTATTGACACAGCTGCTGAGGAGCAAGTACAGCAGTATGCAGTGTATTGCAGAGTAAGTGCTGGTCCAGGGTGTGACCAAACAGTAGCAGTAAAGTGGGACATATAAACCCTTTAAAATACTCGGTTATTCCGCAGCTTCACAGACTACAACCTTCCAGGCATCGACTATATTTATACTGTAATCGCAATTCAAACAAATAGGAAATGAGTAATGAGGATGTGTTCTCAGAGCCATCAATGACTGACACAAGAGCGCCTCCAGGAGGAAGAAAGAGGATCTACAGTTAAGTCATTCATGGTTTTCACTTCTATATTTAAGACTAGGCTTTGATCACAGCACAAATTTTACTAAACTGGGTCCTTTAAAAACATCCACAGCTCCCATGCAGATGTGGGCGACAAGGAACGAGGCCAATAAGAGTCTTTTACGATATTTATTTAAAAAATAATCTGTAGAAAACCTTTTACATAAAAATATCCAGGGACCAAAAAAAAAAAAAAAGAGCAAGAAAACTTCCCCGAAGGCCTCAGTTACTTCAGGATACATTCAAACATCACCTTACGGCAGGTGACACATTTGGCCCATGTGGACAACACCTTTCACAGGAACAATGCCAAAATGAAGACCCTCAAAGAGTTCTCCGTTCTCCGAAAGCTCAGCTATGTTCCCTTTTCCATGTCCATAGCAGGATTCTCCTTCTGGTAGTTCTCCAGCACTACGCCCTTTACCAGATGGATCAGGAAGCCACTTCCAGGGGTGCTAGGTAAAGAAGGCAATGCTGAAATGGGTTACACAGTGGGGCACACCTTAAGACGGTCTTTGGGACAAACATTTATTAAAACAATAATTAAAAAAAAAAAAAAAAATTGGAGTGCTCCATGGAATATTTGCCAGGACACAGTTAGGTTCCTTCAGTATAAAAGAAAGTAAATAAGTGAACAGTACATGATACCAACAAGATCACCTTTACCATCCCGTACCACAGCGCTCACCATGACGGCAGGAGCATGGATAATGGACAAGGTCCATGACGACCTGCCTCTGTAAGCAAAATAAATACCACATACTTTTTGCATAGAATACTGGTAGAAATACTGCACAACGCTTGAACAAACTGGTCTCGAGTTCAGGAGAGTGATGGGCTAAAATTTGGCACTGGTATAAGCTGCGCCATCAATCAAGTGATGTCCATTTGGAAGAATTGTCTCCAATTTACAGAAGAAGAAGTCGTATTAAAACTGCAAGCCGTTTCTTGGCAGAGTTTCCACCCGAAAAAAAAAAAAATTTAAAAAAATGAAAGAAAAAGTTACACGGTTGGTCATGTGTTCGTGTACACGCGGTGCTCTTGACAGAACAAGAAGCCGACAGATTCCATAACGGAATCACGAATTAGTCTTGCCTCTGGGAAAGCAAGAAGCAAACCCTTTTCTGAAGATCCTTTATGTAAAAAACACACACACAAGACGAAACAAAACACTGATTTCAAATCAGACTGACGCGAGACGCGCTCGCTACGTCCTAGTGTTCAAGCTTTCACGTGAGATTCCAACAAATTCAAATCCACATGGAGAAGTAGTGAGATGCTCCCACCGTTCTCTTGATCCAACTACAGCGTTGGCCACAAAGAGCAGTAAGAACACACTCGGAATCCACCGGAAAGCAAAATAAAAAGGACAGACAGGTAAACAAAGGCTAAAAATCAAGAAGCAGTTTGGTACGTTGCTGGACGTGAAAAGACTTAGGCAATGACATAAGGAACACTTGGTCTGTCAGGCCTCCGTTTGCAGTAGCCATAGGAGTTTGGCACAGAGCAGTTTTAAGAACGATGGCTCCACCTGCTGGTGCGGATGCAGAAATGCACATATGGCAGGCCGGCGCACTGGGAGGACGTCTTGCAGAACTGAACACGTACATTACGTTTCGTCATGAGCCAAACCACAGCCACGGTTCACAGAAAAAAATTTCCATGGCCTGGATCTGAACACATGAGAAAATTAACATAAAATTAACCTCGCCACAGTTTTACATTCATCACAAAACACAAAGAAATGTAAACTCTGACAAACATTAAATTAAAAGAAAAAAGTAGGAACTAAAAATTTAAAAACACCCATATTGCACAAGAGTTATAGTAAATATAATTCCAAGTACAGCCTGGCTGTGTGGAAAACGTTTAGTGTGCACCACAAACAGAAACCCAGATTTAGCCTCTAAACTTAAAGTAAAAAAAAATAAGGCTACAGCCACCAGACAACACGGAAACAAAAAATAAAGGTGAAAAGTGAAACTGTATAACAAGCAAGTACATCCAAACAGCCAGTCAGTCACATACGACACGCAGACAGACATGCCGTGACCTGGAGACGTCCTGGAGACACTTGTGTCAGAGCAGGGTGGGGGTGTGTTTGGCGGCGAACTGGGAAGAAGTGCTTCCTCTGACCCGCAGCAGGCGTGGATCTATCTGCTGAGGCTGGATGGCACCGTTTCCCTCCTGCGGCGGCGCCAGCTGTTACGATTGTGCTGTGGAGGGTGGACTCGTGGTCCAGACATCATCCCAGGCTCAAAGCCACCGGTGTGGGGTGGCCCCTTCAGTCCAAACCTCTGACCGTTATTAAACTGGAAGAGATGAGAAAGAAAAGCTTTGTTAATTCTGGTTCGGCTACTGGAACTCCAGTAACCCTCTTTACACAGGTGAAGGGTACTTTCTTTGGACTCTAACAGGGTATCGATTGAACTAGGAACGACCGTCCACCTGGAGGACTGCATCTGGCACTACGGTTTCACCCAGGACAGAGCGCCAATCCATATCTGGGCACACACTCACATCAGGGCAGTCATGAGAGAAGCCAATTCACCTAACCTCTGTTTTTGGAGGTTTTCCGGAGGAAACCCACGCAGACACAGGGAGAACATGGAAACTCCACCCAGATCGGACTTGAACCCAAGGTCGCGCTAACCACTAAATCACCGTGCTGCCCGTGACAAGGACTGGGCAATAAATCAAAAAAAGTGTGGTGTGTTCTCCCTGTGTCTGCGTGGGTTTCCTCCGGGTGACTGTCTGTGAGGAGTGTGGTGTGTTCTCCCTGTGTCTGCGTGGGTTTCCTCCGGGTGACTGTCTGTGAGGAGTGTGGTGTGTTCTCCCTGTGTCTGCGTGGGTTTCCTCCGGGTGACTGTCTGTGAGGAGTGTGGTGTGTTCTCTCTGTCTGCGTGGGTTTCCTCCGGGTGACTGTCTGTGAGGAGTGTGGTGTGTTCTCCCTGTGTCTGCGTGGGTTTCCTCCGGGTGACTGTCTGTGAGGAGTGTGGTGTGTTCTCCCTGTGTCTGCGTGGGTTTCCTCCGGGTGACTGTCTGTGAGGAGTGCGGTGTGTTCTCCCTGTGTCTGCCTGGGTTTCCTCCGGGTGACTGTCTGTGAGGAGTGCGGTGTGAATAAAAGAAAAAAATTAATAAATATACATAGGCAGTATCAATAAAGTAACAGGCAACAATACAACCTTGAGATTGATACCTCAGGCCTCACATTTATCACTTTGTCGACGTGTCAGTGCTAAAACGTTGCATTGGATAAGAGCGTCCGCTAAATGCTGTAAGTGTTAATGTATGTTTTTTTCAGGATTGGAGATTATACCTAGGCTCCAACAAGCAGTGAAATCACACATTTTCCAGTGAAGATGGTAGTGGGTCATCAAGGATAATGAAGAACTTCAATAGCCTTTGAGGAAAACCTCAGTGAGAATCTGATGGTGTCTGTCTGTTGGCTCCTGCTACTCATGTGAAACCTCTGCAGGTGCTTCATTAAACTGAATGTACTTCCAACTCTCTGCATGCTGCCTGTAAACACATTGCAAGCTGCTGTCTGGCATTTTGGGACTGAGACTAAAATTTCTCCAAACAAACAGCTAATGTAAATGTTTGCTCACTCAGTTACTGGCTGAAATAGCCATGGGTTTATGACCCCAGATGTGGGATGGAATCTGGATCTGTCACTTTTTCGTTATTTACGCCAAAGTTATTTTCTATAACCGATGTTTTATAAGTGAACATAAAAGTTAACAGACGTTACAATAAAATACAGCATTATACATTTCTATCCGAGTTTAGCAGATTAGGATGAAGCAGGATGTGCCATAAGGTCCTTCATTGCTCCCCACTGCCCCATACATTCCATTTATATTCACTTAAAGCACCCCAAATTCACTGATAAAACACCTAGCTTTGTGCAGCACAGGTATTTCAGAGACAGGGGCTGGAGACTTGACTTACCTTGGCATAGTGCTGGTGGTGGGGACCTGGGAGAGGGCTGAGGTAGACTGGGGAAGCCACTGGGGTGGGCATCCGGTACCCAGCACTAAACGGAGCACATCCATCCACACACGACGCTCTCGCTGGCAACGGTAGCGGTACCACAACATTTGCTGGGAGGGATTTTCTCAGCTGAAAGAGATGAAAATAGAGAACAGGAAGGTTGTGCATCACAGCTTTGTCTTCACTTTATTTTCACCTTGAAAAGTAGCTTAGCTCCTGCGCTGCTCATAAATGGAACCAGCCGACTGTGAACGTTAAAAGAGCCCTGATTTTAGACACTTTTAAATCAACGACGTCATCACTTTAATCATTTTACTCTTTATATGTAATTGTTTTATTGGATTTTAATGATTTTATTCTGGCTTTAAATTTAACAGTTTTTTTCCCATAAAGCACTTTGAATTGCTTCTGTATGAAAGGTGCTCTATAAATAAACTTACCTTATTTCAAAAATGAATCAAGAGTCCTGGGGGGGGGGGGGGTTATTTTCTGCCAAATACTATTTCATTTAAAACGTAACTGTAATAGTTTCTCTGGCTTAGCTGCTGTACCTCTGACAGCCTGGATCCCCTGTAGAATTTAGCTCTACCCCTGAACTAAACCACACCTGGCCCAGGTAAAGAAGCCATTCAAGGTCATCAGAATGTGTCTCATGTGGCGCATCCATTACAGTTATAAACCTGCACCCACTGCAATCCTGCGACATTTCACAGATAAAACAATCAGAAAACGGCTTGGAAACAGAATAAAAACTGCAGCTGGAATCTTTCCTCTTTTACTTTGACAACTTTGTGTGCACTGGATGTGTGTTTGAATCACTGAAGTTAAAGGCTTAGCTTACATTAAGTAAGAAATATATACATCTTACAGTTAAAAAGGGGCTCAAGTCAGATGTGTCACAAATCTCTCACTTCCTGTGACGTACTAAAACAGTAGTGGGGCGGTAGGTATTGCAGTTGGGGCACAAGGAATCGGAAGTGACCCTTTTCTTGTCCGTCTTTATTAATGCCTTTCTGCTTTGCCAATAAAGCGTACTCAGTAAAAATCACCCACCCAATGGATTCATTAATAGCCCTTAAACATACTAATAGAACATTCGATAGGAGACCAGAAAAATGTAGCATGCCTAGAACCAAAGGGTGAAAAATAGTAATCGATACTGGAATGTTAACTGCAATGGAACAATGTAAACAGTACAACAGGGCAGTAGAGGTGTGTATTACGTTTATGACTTGAGTGGCAGTATCGAGCGTGCAACCCCGTTTTAAAAAAGCTGTGTAGTGCAAATGCTGCGATGAGGCATAGTCATTTGTTCACCTGCCCTTTGGTGTAGGAGCCACGTCCAACCCCCACCCACGAAGAGATAAAGACATGGTTTTTACTTATTTTGAAACTGCGCCACCGAGATTAACAAATCAGACAAGTCAGACAAGGTCGGTTTTATTTAACCCTTCGCTAAGGTACCAAATATAAAGCTCCTCTAATCATCAGCTTCACTGGCCTTCACCATCAGAGTCTGGTTTATAAAGTTAGCGTTTACCAGCTCTGGGTCCTGAGGTCAGTAACGAGAACACGACAGATAACACTCATTCATTATCTGTAACTGATTTTCCAGTTCAGGGTTGCGGTGTGTCCAGAGACTACCTGGAATCATTGGGCGCAAGGCGGGAACACACCCTGGAGGGGGCGCCAGTCCTTCACAGGGTGACACACACTCACACCTACGAACACTTGGGTCACCAATCCACCTACCAACGTGTGTTTTTGGACCGTGGGAAGAAACTGGAACACCCGGAGAACACACCAAACTCCTCATAGTCACTGTGACGCTACCTGCTGCGCCACCGTGCCGCACAATGACGGCTAATTACAGCTATAAAAGCGGTCTGTATATAACTGTTAGGGAAACAGGACAATCTGAGAGTTAGTGAACATTAATTTTAAGCTGTGTTCAGGTTGTGAGAAAGCACTCTAAACATGCAGCAAGTTAGTCTCCGGCTGTGTCCCAAACTGTACACTGCTGCTCTGAAAAGTGTGTAAAAACCTTAGCAGTGTCTCTGTAGTGTAGCATGTAAAGATCCATAGTGTGTTGATTGGAACACAGCCTCACTCTCTAACATTAATGTTAATCAATTGCTGTTCCACATCTTTACAAATGTGGAACCAAATAAGGAACCAACTTATAGCTAATATTTTGGGTGTGGAGTGGGCTTTGACAAATATGTCCCTCACCAATAACTCACTCCTACGCCCTGCACCTGCCTTTGCTATTTTTTGCACAGATTGAAAAGTGAGAAACTGAAGCACAGTTTAAATATTAGGCCAATTTTCTGTGTTTTTGAATGTTTGTACAGTGATGTTAATGGTGTAGCTGGTGTTTAATGTTAAGCTACTGATTTAGAGAGAGAGGTTGATGCTACTTCAATAAACTAGAAAACCGTGAACTTACATGTGTAAGTTATTACTATTTTTGGGGCGATATGGTGCGGGTGTGGCACGGAAACGCCCCTTCTTCTGAGGTGGGGAATGATAGAAAACGTTTGAGAACCACGGTGCTAAAACATCTGCAGTCTGAACTACACAAGTCGTCTGAACTTCATATAGTGCTTGCATTTAAGGTCATGAATGCAGATCATTGACGCCTTAGTAAAGCTAGAAAATCTATAAATACATAGAGACAGATGCAAACAAAATACCGAAAACTCCTACACTTTAGACAAACATACAGAAAAATAAAACCAAACAAGCTTAATTT
Organism: Hoplias malabaricus; assembly: GCF_029633855.1. Classification (NCBI taxonomy): domain Eukaryota; kingdom Metazoa; phylum Chordata; class Actinopteri; order Characiformes; family Erythrinidae; genus Hoplias; species Hoplias malabaricus. The sequence continues at coordinate 41,529,827 of NC_089809.1, forward strand.
AGCCCGATTATATGGGGAAACGAGTCTCATCCATAGGGAAGTGCAGTAACAGCTACACTATGGTAATTGCACAGAGGGTGCCACAGGAAGAGGCACAGTGAGATTTTAAATTGCATCTAATTGCAAGTACTCTCCGCCAAGAAATTTCCCATCTCTGCTTTAATTTTTGAAGTCACCGTCTACACCTAAGCAGCTTGGCTCTTCTGGGGTGAGAGGATATTTCAGGTAAAAGCCTTCAGTTTCCACAAACAGTGTAGGCATCCAGAACCAGGGCTTGAGTGAGACTGATGTCCTCAGTCATTACTGCAGGCCTTGCGTTAGTCCTGTGAGGCCCTAATGTAATCCTACCTGTGTCTTGGAGGATGAAATGCTTTCAGACTGGTTAGCCCTGCTTTGAGGCTTCTGCTGGGTGCTGGGCTGAGTGGATGTGGGGAATGAGTGGAGCTGCTTGGTTCCACATGGAACAGAGTCAGAGTCCTGGAAAAGGGAGGGAGGCAAACTATTACACTGTGACCATTTGAGTTACGAGGCGAGCCCAAAAAAAGTCCAAGTTGTGCATCACAAAGCTTGTGTTTTTAAACAGCAGGCATTGATCGACATAACATTTTACGTCACAAATGGCAGATGCCTGTGTGGTCACCAATGGCGGTGCTTCCCTTTATTTACAATTAGGAACCACAGGATATTAGGGTGCAGACGTGCCTAATGATTAAAGAAGCAGACTTGGGGAAAAAAGGGCGGGGGCGTTCCCTACCTACTCCCCAAGAACTGGGATGCGGCCCCTAAGCCACAGGTGTAAATGCCTACAGGCACCGTGTGTGCTTCGATAAGACTAAGATACGATAGATATAACAGTCATTGCTAGCACTTACCAAGTTGTTCTCACTGTCACGGATTGGTCAAACACAGGCATAAAAGTCTTTTGCAAATTGCGCAATGACAAAGCGCACTTTCATTTGGTCGCTGTCCAATTAAAAATATCTGTCCCCATTTTGGTTAATTTTTTATTTTACTACATCACTGAAACCCAGCAGCTGTCCTTCACACTGTGTGAACAATTCATAATGAATGGACCAATAGAAACGCTCCAAAATGGCTTCAAATAAAATCTACTTACACTGACTTTCACTGAAATTTAAGAAGGTTTTTTCCTTCTCTAGTAAAGCTACTATTTATTTTGGGAGATACATGTTTTTGATTGGACAGCAATGGTTTATAGAACATTTTTTAAAATTACAGGGCTTTTTAATATCTTTCTTTTACTGTTTCTTTTGACTCTTTGAATTGCCCTTGTATGAAAGGTGCTCTATAAATAAACACAAGTGCCTTATCGAATGCTTGTTGGCAAAGACCTGGATGTAGAGAAAGCTACTGAGGTCGATGTTACTCCTGCCATTAACCAGATACACAGTCAACTTTAAACCTCACATTTACACAGATATCAGGGTTAAGTGGTCACAGTTCAAATCTTAAAATGGCTTACTGAGTGTTATTAATTATAAACACAATTTTGAGAGAAGTGCTGAATAGAGCAATATTAAATAATATTAATAAAATATTCTAACAAAACAAGACGATGTGTAGAACAGAAGAAAACGTCGTTCTGCCCCATGGCAACACTTTTACCCCAAATCTCACATTTCTGCACAAAAGCTTCTGAGAAAACAGCTCTAAAAAAACTTACTATGTCACTTCCTGAAAGGGAGGAAACAGAAGAGGAGGATGAGGAAGAGGAGTGCTGTTGGGGGCTTGACAGGGACATGATGGAATCAGCGCTTTGAGGAGACGAGGAGTCTCTCTGCTGTTCCTCAGAGTCACCTACAAACGGGACATCTGCAAAGCAGACAGCGGAAACCTGTTTCGCTACAAAGCCATTTAATTATAATCCCATTAATCAGCTCATGACAAAAGCGAATTAATTGAATGTACACATCAAGAAGAATTAAATATCTGCCTTAATTTGCAAAGCTGTGAAACGCCTCTGAACTCACTATAGTGGTTTATCCTGGCGTTGTGTCTGTCTCCCCATTTCTTGATGATCCACTCCCTGTAGTCAATCATCTCCTGGGTCAATCTGATTATCCGGCCGAGTGTGCTACGAGAACAAAACAAAGGAAAACAATGCACATCTTTTCCACAAGTGAACAAAGTTTAAATCAAACTACTGTGGACCAGAAGGATCACACCACGCTGTCTATAGAGCCCCGTTCAGAGCCTGTTTCAGCACCCGTTCTTTCAAATGATAAATGAGCCACTGTTCACACCGAGGAGCAGAAGCTCTGGCTTGTAGCCGTTTTGCTTCTTTGTTTTTACTCAGTGCTCTTATTGCTCTGTGACCATTGTGTCTGTTTTGCTCCATTTAACCTCATCTTCATGCTCTATCAAACACAGGTCCAGTGCTGTGACTGGAGAGACTCAGAGGGGGTGGGACAATTTTATAATCCCTGAACTTGGCAAGAGAAGTGGAGCAGAGTCAGAACAACTCACCCCTCCATGTGTATTCTGACTTGGGTTTCGTTAACAGCAGATTAGTGGGCTCCAAAACACAGAATTAAGATGTCCCCAAAAAGTAATATTTATTTATTTATTTAAAATATGGCGACATGGTGGCGCAGCAGGTAGGTGTCGCAGTCACACAGCTCCAGAGACCTGGAGGTTATGGGTTCAATTCCCACTCCGGGTGACTGTCTGTGAGGAGTGTGGTGTGTTCTCCCTGTGTCTGCGTGGGTTTCCTCCGGGTGACTGTCTGTGAGGAGTGTGGTGTGTTCTCCCTGTGTCTGCGTGGGTTTCCTCCGGGTGACTGTCTGTGAGGAGTGTGGTGTGTTCTCCCTGTGTCTGCGTGGGTTTCCTCCGGGTGACTGTCTGTGAGGAGTGTGGTGTGTTCTCCCTGTGTCTGCGTGGGTTTCCTCCTGGTGACTGTCTGTGAGGAGTGAGGTGTGTTCTCCCTGTGTCTGCGTGGGTTTCCTCCGGGTGACTGTCTGTGAGGAGTGTGGTGTGTTCTCTCTGTGTCTGCGTGGGTTTCCTCCGGGTGCTCCGGTTTCCTCCCACAGTCCAAAAAATACGTTGGTAGGTGGATTGGCGACTCAAAAGTGTCCGTAGGGGTGTGTGTGTGTGTGAGTGAATATGTGTGTTGCCCTGTGAAGGACTGGTGCCCCCTCCAGAGTGTATTCCTGCCTTGTGCCCAATGATTCCAGGTAGGCTCTGGACCCACCGCGACCCTGAACTGGATAAGGGTTACAGTTATTGAATTAATTTTTTGAATATGTCCTCTTAAAATAACTGTTTAAAAGCTGTTTGAATTTCAGAGACTCAGACACCGAACTTGGCAATGCACTTGCAGGAAGGGTGTCTTCTACAGACTACAGATCTGCTGTACTTCATCTACAGGAAGTATGCCATTCATTTAATGTACTGTTTTTGTTTGGGTTTCCCCCCCACCCCGGGGGCGGGTAGGGGTTGTTTAAACCCCTTTTAAAGAAGCCAGAGTGTTCAGCTGTTATACAAAAGTGTTTTTGTTACACATCTGATGATTGTGAAATATGTTGCCAGGGGACAATAAAATGTGATAATCAGAACTGAAAGATATTTCAGACTAATAATATAATTATATTTAGCTTATATAACATCAAATATTCTTTTTGAACATGTGTACTTTACGTACTTTGAGTAGTCGAATATGTTTGGGGAGGGGTGCCGGAGACTAAGAGCCGAACAACAGACAAGACTCATCCTCCAATAAGAGCACAGCTCGAGAAGTGTTATCAATGGCTGGATAAAAATGTCAGGAACAGTGGCTGACGGAAATATAAATTCTCTGTTCTGTTGGGCAGAGACTGACCTGTCCATGTCCTTGTTGGGATAGGAGCGGGCCAGGGGAGAGACAGCATGACTCAGGACAATGTACGCGTAGTCAAACACCTGCTTGACCTGCATAGCACCGTACGAGCTCCGGCCCACGTCATTTCCTGTGAGATACCAGCAATTAATATCAGAACCTGTACTGAGGCTAAACCCACTGTAGAAACTAACAAACAAGTGGCACAGGCCTGGACCTTACTTTAAAGGAATCAATCACAAAACTGCTCTGAAACATCACAATTAGAGATATTCCCCAAGTCACGTAGTCTTACCGAAGGCATAAAACACACACCTGGTAAGTTTGGGTCCTCAATACAAAGCGTCGAGGGTCTGTAGCCATTTGTCATGGCTTTCATCATCTCTTCTTTAGCCATGTACGCCCCTCCATTCTTCACACGGATGCCAGTTTTCAAGTAGTTAAAATTCCTCCCATACAACTCAAAGAACTCAATCAGCAAAATGCCCAGATTGATATTGGAGCTCCTGCAGTCGATTCTGGGGTGGAGCTGTGAACACACACAGTTTTGCATGGGCACTTCATTAACAGCAGCAAAAACCATACATCACTGACCCTGCCTCTAACTGCAAAACTATGCTTTTAAAAAGGAACACTACAAAACCCTTTTAACCCAAAATTTCAGCTTCGAAATCACTGATGGTTCACTGACCTGTAACAGGGAGGCCTCTGTCATTGCTACTCTGGGCTCAGCACTGCAGAAACCACACTATGTATCTTTTAGAGGAGGGCAGGATGTCATCCCTGCTCCCTTCCCCTCCTCACTGGTTTCAGTACAGCGCTGTGAAAACACTAGGGGGAGCTCAAGGAGCGAAAAAAACAGCTCTTACCCAGCGCTCCTTTAAATACAAGTAGAAAGGACTGGCTCTCAAACGAACTGGTGATCAGACGTATTAGAAATAGCATAATACAAGAACCGATACAGCTCTAATCCATTCCTGAACATATCTAAATGGGGAGACTCAATAGAATAGAATCAAATGGTAGGCAGATACACAGTGTGTGTCACACCAGGGCACGAGGTGCTGAAAATCCTCAGTGAAAATCATTAGCCGAATGGATTATAAATATACGCACTCATTAAAAACTCTCATAGAAGGAGAGGAGATCCTTGAAAAACCCCAAACAGCAATTAAAAATGTAACCAAAGCTTTGAGAAACATGTCAATGTCAAAAAAAGAGCTCTTCTCTTTCATCCAAGAAACATTTCACAACCCTGTTAACCACCACATAATGAAAGTGTCCGGACACTGAATTACTCTGTAGTCCTCTTGGTTTCCCTCTTTTATCCTTTTAGAACTCTACTGCTGTGAATGCTTCTATTGAACAGAACTCAATAAAAAAATATATACATGCTGTTATTTATTATCTTTCTAGAACAGAGAGTTCTTTCAGCATCTTCAACAAAGGTTTAAATATGAACCGAACAGAACTGAAAGTAGGTCAGCATCTACAACATTAACAAAAGCCGCGTCCTTGGTCTGACATTCGCTTCCAAATTCTGTTAACATTCACCCCCTTGGTCACTTTTAAATGGGACCAACGCTGGGATATTTTTCCACCCTCACCTGTAAGAAGCTGATGGCCATTAAAATGAGGCAGTAAGAACTTAGTCCTCCAGTGAAGGCTTCATTCAGGTCTCTCTGCAGCAGGAACTGCTTTAAAACAAATATCAGATACGGCAGAACAGAGTATTTCTGAAACAAAGAAAGAAAGAAAGAAAACAAGAAAGAAAAGAAAGCACACATTCATCAGATGCATAATTCAGATTCAAAATGAAATAAAAAGATTTCATCACGCAGACACGGCCAAGAACGGTGGTTTTCAACAAACAAGACATAGCTGCTGGACAACACTGTATCCACTAAAGTGCAGGAGACAATACAAGCACAGCATTAAGCAACGTTTTTAACTGCACACTTCATCAGACACAGTATCTGGACTCCATTAAAGTTAAAAGTTAAAATTTACCTTCAAGTGCTCCTTAATAAAGCGTGCCGCCTTGACCCCGGTCTCCACGTTAAAGCTGATGTCAACTTTCACGTCCGTTTCTCTGTCTGTGAGTTTAATTATAGGAACCTGAGGAAAAGGGCCGACAGTTTCAGTCAAACTATAAACACCTGACACTCATTTAAATGTATTGCATTAAGGCTGCACTCTCACTGAAGTGTCTCCTCTTATCTTTAGCGTAGTGTCAGTTACAGCGGTCGATACGGACAACATTTATATCACGATACACTTTCAGCCGATACGATACAACTCCGATATCGATACAAACAACAAAAGCCACAGGAAAACTGCCAAAAACAAACAAACATGACATTGAACTTCAAACATAAACATCTTGGCTTCGTCAATATTAATATTTTTAAACGAACTTTCAAATTAATTCCAATCAAGTGATGGAAGTGCCATCAGTCAGTGACAGACGCTGTAAATACAGGGGGTCCTCGACTTACGACGTTGATCCGTTCCTACGTCGCGTCTTAAACTGATTTTCGGTTTAAGTCGGAACATACTGTACGTAAATAACGTACTGTAAGCACTGATCCTATCCTAACACCTATCCTCCTCAGTCCCAAGCCACGTAACCGTGTATTCTTCCGCCGCGCCGCACACACCAAACACGAAGTTCACGTTACGACACTAAACCACTTACGTCAAAACAAGGCTTTATACAGTAAATGGGAGATGTGTCGTAACCACGAAACATCGTAACTCAGGACTGACGTAACCCGAGGACCTCCCGTAATGTGTATAAAAATCATGTTCTTGAAACATTTTATATTGCGATATGTATTGATATTGAATTATTGTCCAGGCCTAGCTGTACTTATTAAAAAGGGGAGCTTTACAATAGGGATGCACCGATCTTGAGGTGGATCAGATATCGGATAAATGGGCTGATCCACGGGAGCGATTGATTCACTTTTAACTTAAGTTATTTAAGCTACTTATTTTCTCTTTTTCAGCTGCTAATTTTATTTTATTTTTTTTTTATTTTTTTTTTTATTGCACTGAATGAGTGCATGTTTACAACGTTTGACTACTGGTTGTTTTTCACCAAGTTATTTGTTTATTGTCAGGTTCAGCTGTTAGATTTTATTTGGATTTCTGTTAACACTAAATATTTAAAAATAAGTCTGATTACCGTTTGTTTGTTTGACAAATTGAAGCTACTGATTTTCATTTTTGTGGACTATTGTGCCAGGATCCTACACAATAGTTCATTTTAGGGAAAAATAAATAGCATTTCAGTACATTTATATCCATGTGTTAATTTGTTATTTCCTGCTAATATTTTCGTTAGTTATGTTTTAGTCGATCCTTATGCCTCAAGTCTCTCACAAAAGGTGAAGTATATGGTTTATTAATTCAGCTGTGGTATCAGATCAGTGTGGAGTATCGATAGATACACAAATTCATGTATCGATATCTAAACTGAAAAAAATGTATCGGCGCATCCCTACTTTAAAAAGTAATCAATTTCAGTGCATTAGCGCAATCATTTTGGGTTTTGGAGTTCCTACCAACACAGTAGGTGCTCTTAAACTAAAATGTCTGCAGTTTACCTGAGTCTCTCCAAACACGTTTATGTGAGAGCACAAAGCCGAGGTTAAACGGAGCAAAACAAACGAGCGAAGAGAATAAACAGAGCAAAAACTGAGAAAATGAGAACGGAGAACCAAGTAAAAATATTTTATAAAATTCCGCTCTTCTCTCCTCGCTGTCGTGAGCTCGGGGGGGGAACAGTGGCACGTTATCATTTAAAGGAACAGGTGCTGAAACAGGTCTTTCTGAACTGAGCCGTTTATACGGGAAGGGCGCTGCTGTGGGGTTTGATTCTTGTGGTATTTTCACCAAATCAGATCACAGACATTTAAATAAAACCCCAGAACTACGGTGACTAGTGGAAAAGGGAGAGATTATGCCCCCTTTAAAGGAAGTGAAAGGAGGCTCAACTGCCCATTTTCTGTTTTTACCAAGTACATGTCAAACAGAAAACCTGATCTTTTTGAAGTCAACCAAAAATGGACTGTAGAAGACTGACTGTGGCTTTATCCAGTATTTTGATGAAGCGCGGCTCAGCAATGTTCTGCTTCCTCAGGGCCTGGTCAAGCTGCTGGAGAGGAGGCCGCTCCCACTTTCCGAACACAACCAGGTCAATATCACTGTCAAACGCAAGAATTACATCATTAATAAAAAGAACAACAGCAACTGTCCATCAACATCATCATATGAATGAACATCGAATAGCGTTCAGTTCATCACCTCGTTGGGAGATAGAGTCCATAACTGAAGCTGCCAAAAATTTGGACCTAAATATGAAAGAGAAATGGTGTATTAGAGATCACAGCAATGTACTGCTTTAAAAGTGACTGGAAGTTCAGAGCTGCCAAGGCCTCTCTTACTACCACGTGGTTCTAGAGCAATGACTATGCTACCAGTTATCTACATCACAGACTGTTTGCACAAGCATCACCACAAGCCCTCCACCTCATTAAAAACAGGACAGGATGAAAAACTACTACACAAGGCATCCCTGGTGGAGGAAGAGCTAAAGTGCATGTGGTTCTAAGACAACACACAAATGCTGAGGTGGAGCTTTTTCAACTTCAGCCTCCAACGCTTTACATTCCAGCTTTGAGAGGCCTGGAAAAACATGGCAAAGCCAAATAGACCCTAATGTTATACTCAAACTAAATAAGGATTTTGTGAACATCGTTATATTCCATAATCATTTTATATATTCCGGCTTGTGGACAAATATTGCCAATATATTTTCAGTCATGATAAAATCAGTCCCAAAACCTACTGAGCTGTCTACATAGAGAGCAGGCTCTTGACACATAGGCTGTAGATACCTTAAATACGCTGCCTACTGAGGATACCTTAATATTACCTTAATGTTAAGGCAGCATTGAACCGTTCCTCGGGTCGCAAAGGCATTCCCAACTCCTGTCTATTTAGCTTAAATACTGGAAGAGCAGAATCCATCACTGAAACGCTGAGGCGATTCTAGCAGCTGGTAAGTAAGTAAAGACGATACGACCAAAATTTATATCACGATACATTTCTTAATTTCGGTCGATATGATATAACAACAATATCGATATGAACCACAAAATCCACGGAAATCTTTTTAAGAACAAACATGACATCATTAAACAAACCTCTCGGCTTTGTCGATATTAATAGTTTTAAACTAAACTTAAAATTGAGTTCTGAACTGAGAACAGTGCCCCGTAATGAACGTCAGACAGTGATAGAAGCTGTAAATAGTGTATATTGAAATATTGAAAATGGGTTTTAAAACCATAATATATTGCAATATATATCGATATTGAAATATTGCCCAGCCCTACCGTGACGTACTCACTCTCCAACTAGAGTACCTCATTACTCTGCACCATGAGTACAGATTATTCCAAAGGCTAGAGGTAAAAGTTAATCAATTGCGTAAAAGTGCAGTTTAATAAATCTACCATAAAACGTAATGTCACAAAGCTCCTTTCTGAAAACCACAAACAGCTTTAACCAACTTCGACACGGACACGAATCCTAGTGATTTGTATCTGCACCAAATTTTATATCTGGTGTAGCCCATTACAAAAGATAGTTAAAAACGGCAGCTGCCTCTGAAGTTAATGACGCTTGCTCGGACACTGAACAAAACGCATTAGCGTACTGAACCCATAACCTCAGGCCTGAGGAGTGTTACCCACATTAGCTGTAGGCCACAGGCTTTTGATCACAGTCTCAATGCGGTTCACCACATCCCTCCTCATTGCCTCTTCCTCCGGCCGCGGGGACATGAAGTCGTAGAAGTCCACTATCTCTTCATGGAGGCTGGAGGGGAGTAAATCAGAGAGAGACAGGTGAAGGGATGCAACTAATAAACCCAGCTAACACTGCTCCTCTCTTTCACTAGTGTGAAAGATGCTATTGAGAACTTCAAGGAGGATGCGCATACACTAGCAGACTTAGCATACGTGGAATAAGCATGTCAAAGAACACAATCAGACGGCCAGGACTTCCTATGTCATAAGCCAATCTGGTCAACATGTGGCGGTGCTTTACAGCTGCGGGCGAATTACTCAGGGGTTGGTGGGGACAGACGCAAGGACCAATGGCACGTTTGTAGATCCATTTTGTTTCTTTAAATATAAGACATTAGCTCTAAATCTGTAATTCTGATGAACAGAAGAGCTTTAGGGGTTTCATTTATAACTCAAGTGGGACTTTAACAGCTCAGCACTGACCCCTACAACTAAAACAACATGGGTCTACATGGTTGTTGAAGAGCGTTTGTCTACGCTGGCTTCCTTTGCTCACGCTTTTCAGCCGTAAGCACACTTCTTTTGCAACAGCTACCACACACAAAGTAACTGCACTTCTGCGGCTGGCTGAGTTTGGTGAAAATAAATACAAGATGTTTTCAAGATACAGAAGCACATTTGCGCAAGGGAGACCTACAAAAGCATCCCAGTTTCTGGCTGCAGTTTTTCAAAACATTTGATTTACTATCTCAAAAATAGTGACTTGCTTAAAACAAGTACTCCGTGTTTCCGAATGAGAGCTCATCTCAAAGATCTCAGCCCTGAAACCTAGCTCTTGGTTATTTTGATACAGGAAGTTGGAATTTCCTCTCAGCTGGAAGTCTCCACTCTGAGATACTCCATGCCCATGTCACTATTTCAAGAAAGTGGGGTGTTATCTTGAGGACAGTGAAGACGCATGTTTGAGAAAACAATCACTATTTCGAGTGGCCAGGTGTAAACCGTGAACAGGTGAGCAGAACGTTTTCAGGGAGAAATGGTGTTGATCGCTCGTCTCTTTCTCTCTAGGTCTCTCACCCGTTAATTGCAGGGCTATATCTGCGTCTCTTCCACGGTGTGCCCAGACTTGAGTGGTTGTGGTTGGAGTTCTGGTTGGAGTTCGAGAGCAGGTAGTTGATGCCGTAGGTGCTGGCTTTGTTGTCCTTGTTTCTCCGGGCCTGCTGGATGTCTGCTGGGAGAAAGTGCCGGTGAAAGTGTGGCTGGAGCTGATGGTGGTGGTGGCTGGGCTGATGTTGCAGCTGTAGGTGCTGTTGATGGCGGCGGATGTGTAGATAGTTGTTGATGTTGTGTAGCTGCTCGGCGAAGTTGAAGTGGAGTTTGGCCCAGGCTGGGCATTCTGGCTCGGGGCTGTCAGTCTCGGAGTCTGCGGACTCGGCCGGCGAATGGGAGCCGTCCTTCTGCGGACATTTGAGGTCGAGGACGGGAACGTTGTCTAATAGTGGCGGGGAGAGGTTTCCGTTAGCGGTTGCGTTACCGTTGGAGGAGGAGGAGGAGGAGGAGGCGCTGCCGTTAGCGAGGTGTGGATGGTGCTTATGGTGCTGTTGGAGTCCGTTGAAGCCAGCGGCCGCGGCGACGCTGCTCTTCGCTAGAGCCGGGAAAACCGTCGCCATGCTCGGGGAGCTAGGGCAGTTTGTCCGTAAGCCCTGCGAGGTCTCCCACACCCGCATCCACAGCGCGTTCGCCGGTCCTTTCTGCTCGGGCTGGATCCAGGAGAGCCGCGGGTCCATCCGAGCGACTTAACACACACAGTCACAATGACGCTCGACCCAGAAAAAGAGAGAGAGAGAGGAAAAGGAAGATTTAAAAACCAAACCGACCACCGCGGAGACGTTAAAACCCGCAGCTGCGTCCAGGACTCGAACCAAGCCGCCCTCCGAGCTCCTGTTAGCGGCTCTCAGATCCCAACGACTCCGCTCCGTTATCTTAACAATATGGCGAGTGTGTATCTGTGTGTCTCCCTCAGTGTGTGTGTATGTGTGTGTATGTGAGAGGGAGGGGGGGGGGGAAAGCGTCTGAAGCTCGTTCTGCGCATGTGTGGGATTTTTAAACTCTCGAACACACCCACATCCCCCCAACACCCCACCCTCCCGCCGCCCTTCATCATCTTCATCATCTTCATCGTCATTCGGATTAAATTAAAGTTCATTTGTCACGTAAACGGTGTCATACACGGCGTACGAAGCAGCGAAAATATTTTATGAATGCTCCCTCTCATGAAAGAGACCAATAAACATAGTACTGTGGATAAAAACATTAAAAATGCACATATAAGCAAAATAATAATAATAATTATTATTATTATTATTATTATTATTATTATTATTATTATTATTATTATTATTATATTAGAAGTAGAAGCATCTAGAATTATTATTATTATTATTATTATTATTATTATTATATTAGAAGTAGTAGAAGCATCTAGAATTTTTATTATTTTTTTTATTATTATTATTATTATTATTATTATTATTATTATTATATTAGAAGTAGAAGCATCTAGAATTATTATTATTATTATTATTATTATTATATTAGAAGTAGAAGCATCTAGAATTATTATTATTATTATTATTATTATTATTATATTAGAAGTAGTAGAAGCAACTAGAATTTTTATTATTTTTTTTATTATTATTATTATTATTATATTAGAAGTAGTAGAAGCATCTAGAATTTTTATTATTTTTATTATTATTATTATTATTATTATTATTATTATATTAGAAGTAGAAGCATCTAGAATTATTATTATTATTATTATTATTATTATTATTATTATTATTATTATATTAGAAGTAGTAGAAGCATCTAGAATTTTTATTATTTTTTTTATTATTATTATTATTATTATTATTATTATTATTATATTAGAAGTAGAAGCATCTAGAATTATTATTATTATTATTATTATTATTATTATATTAGAAGTAGTAGAAGCAACTAGAATTTTTATTATTTTTTTTATTATTATTATTATTATTATATTAGAAGTAGTAGAAGCATCTAGAATTTTTATTATTTTTATTATTATTATTATTATTATTATTATTATTATTATTATTATATTAGAAGTAGAAGCATCTAGAATTATTATTATTATTATTATTATTATTATATTAGAAGTAGAAGCATCTAGAATTATTATTATTATTATTATTATTATTATTATATTAGAAGTAGTAGAAGCAACTAGAATTTTTATTATTTTTTTTATTATTATTATTATTATTATTATATTAGAAGTAGTAGAAGCAACTAGAATTATTATTATTATTATTATTATTATTATTATTATTATTATTTAAAATCTCTACAAGCATTGCACATATATAAAATTGTGTATAATTACAATAAAAACTATATATATATATATTATAAACAAACGTGTATATAAATAAACACAGAAAACTTTCTCAGGAAAAATGTGAGCGAGTGTGAAGAACAAAGCTGCAGATATATATATATTTTTTAAAACATTATTTGTCAGATAAATATTTTAAATATTATACATTTTCTTGGGTTCTTACATTTTTGGCAAAGTATTGTAAAGTAAATGTCTCAAATAGGCATACGATTATAAAAATATATAGTTTGTTTGTCCTAGTTCAGTGTCCTGAGTTTTTCACCAACGTTAAATATGCCTTAAATAATTAAACAAATTCACTGTGTGCTTTTATTTTATAAACGGACACTGCCCAAAAATACCCCATACACGCGTCCACTGTTAAACTACAGTTTAAATCTATTATTTTAGAAAACTAATCTTACACCTGATTACATCTTTTAACCTCCTTTAATCCCCCTTCTGATCATCAGTTAAATGTTCATAAAGTTGAGCTCTGTTCAGAATTTCCCATTTAGAATTATTTTCAGGAATAAAAAATCTCCAAAGCCCTAAAACATAATTTGCTCTACACTTTTACATTCATTCATTATGAAATGATCCATGAACAGGCCATTAGACTCCACCTCGGTCTACACCGACCTGTCCTCCACTGGCCTTCAACTCAAAAGCCAAACACAACTAAGAGTAGATTTGTTTCTTAGGTGTGTGACAGGAGAAAACCTTGCTGTCTCAGTCTTTGCTTTTGGTTCTAAATTTGCAAGGCTACAGTTTCGACTTCTAGGGCTAACAAGGTTACATAGCGTGACCAGACGTCCTCTTTTACCCGGACATGTCCTCTTTTTTAGACTTATAAAATGTCCGGCCGGAATTTCACAAACGTTCGGGATTTTGTTTTTCTGGCGCTTACACAGAACTTCGAGAAGTTTCGTTCACAAACTAGTCCCGCCCTCCCCTACTCCGATTGGTTCGCTTGAGTGAGAAGAGGGCGTGGTGAAGTAGCCTAGAATCTTCTGATTGGACGGTCTGACTGTAGAGCTACCGTTATTGGTCGATACCCTTCTCTGTAAACATTTAATTGGTCAGTCTGCACGTCAGTAGTCCTTGTTTACGTCAGGCAAAGCTCATGTACCCACCCTCATCTCGAGCAGCTATGCCGAAACGTGAATGTAAGTAGCAAATAAAGGCGTAAAGGACCTAATAGCACACATAGTTTCAGCTACGCGTACAACGGCAGCGAGGGGCGAGAGCTCATCACCCCCCCTCCCCACCACCACCACCTACTTAAATGTAAGCGGTTTTGTTGATTTCACATTTTATATCTGGTCATAGTCATTTTAACGCTATAGCACTACACCTAGTGTCTTGGTTTTGATTCTTACCTCGAGTTAGTGTCCCTGCGTAGTTTGATGTGTTTTCTCTGTGTCTGTGCAGGTTTCCTCCAGGAGCTCCACAGTTGAAAGCACATGTTTGTAGGTAGATTGGCTGTGCGAAATTACCCACTGGATTAAGTGTAAGTGACTGGGGGTGTGTTGGATTCTCTGCAATACACTGGCGCCAGTGCCAAGGTATGTTACTACCTTGAGCCCCATGACTCGGGGAGGCTTCCGGACGCAAGACATTCATGTTCAGGATGAATGGGTTACAGTATATGGATGAATAAATAGTTTGGTCAGTGTATGAACATAAAGAGTAGGTAATTAGCGTTTTAAATTTAATTGGCTCATGATATACAAGCTAACTACAGGGTAAGTCTATGCTTCCTTAAAAACTGTGCAGTCTTAGGGTGATATAAGGTTTTGATTTGGTTTAATGGTAAGAAAACAATATAAAACAACAAACTGGGGCCTTATTAAACTGTTGTTGTTTGCATTAAGAATACCCGTCTGTAGAACTAAGTGTACTAGCGCAAACCAAGAAAAGCCTCTGATTATTCTTCTTCCACCAGCTAACACATGGCCATTGCCGCTCTAGCATTAAAGAAAATCGACAGCTGACTTGTTGGAAAAGTGGTATCCTAAGTCTGTGTATCCTGTCTGTGAGGAGTGTGGTGTGTTCTCCCTGTGTCTGCGTGGTTTCCTCCGGGTGACTGTCTGTGAGGAGTGTGGTGTGTTCTTCCTGTGTCTGCGTGGGTTTCCTCCAGGTGACTGTCTGTGAGGAGTGTGGTGTGTTCTCCCTTTGTCTGCGTGGGTTTCCTCCAGGTGACTGTCTGTGAGGGGTGTGGTGTGTTCTCCCTGTGTCTGCGTGGGTTTCCTCCGGGTGACTGTCTGTGAGGGGTGTGGTGTGTTCTCCCTGTGTCTGCGTGGGTTTCCTCCGGGTGACTGTCTGTGAGGAGTGTGGTGTGTTCTCCCTGTGTCTGCGTGGGTTTCCTCCGGGTGACTGTCTGTGAGGAGTGTGGTGTGTTCTCCCTGTGTCTGCGTGGGTTTCCTCCGGGTGACTGTCTGTGAGGGGTGTGGTGTGTTCTCCCTGTGTCTGCGTGGGTTTCCTCCGGGTGACTGTCTGTGAGGGGTGTGGTGTGTTCTCCCTGTGTCTGCGTGGGTTTCCTCCGGGTGACTGTCTGTGAGGAGTGTGGTGTGTTCTCCCTGTGTCTGCGTGGGTTTCCTCCGGGTGACTGTCTGTAAACTAAATGTTAGAGGGGCAGGTTTGGGATCGAAGGTCCACTGGTCTGATCCCTTTGACTGGCACCAAAAGTGGGGGAGAGAATGATCTGTACCACCTCCTTCAACATTCACAGGTGAGGTGAGTTGAGCAAGTGTGTGTGTGTGTGTGTGTGTGTGTGTTCACTGACATGGATGGGTTAAATATGGACACATAATTTTACTGTACTACAATGCAATAACAATAAAGCATATTTATAAAATCTGATATTCATAAGCGCACATGAACGAGGGTTAATCATCAGTATTTAAACCAGGGCGAACAGAGAAATGGACTATAGCTCTAAAGTAAATTAACCATGTTCTATAACCACGGTTGTAGTTTGTGACGCTGAAACTAAACTGAACAATTGTTGTGCGATGGTGCCTTGGTCTGCATTAACTCCTCAAACATGTAGAACCTTACACAACAATCGTTCGGTAAAAGTGTTGGGAAAGAGGTTTTAATGTTATATAGCTTCATATCTAAGTACAAAATGTACAAATATTTACAAGTGAACAGTCCTCAAGTCACATATTTTGATGTTAAAAAACAAGATCACTTAATTTGGATGAGGATGCCAGTGACATACAGACACACGTACCAGGGATTTTCACACATCGGTAAAAAAATTATTGTTGTGCAAATGTAAACAAACAAAAACATGTAGTGCTTTACAGAGGGGTTACAGTACGATCTGACGACACAGACAGCCAATCTGCGTGATGCAGCTGGTAACCCCTGAGGGAACTGGCTGTGTGGTTTCTCCGCGCCATGATGCCAAAGTCTCCAGAGTGTCTTTGGGGTCGACGGGTGCAAGGTCATAAATGGTGTAGATGGCAGATAACTGCACTTCCCATGGCACACCTACGCACAGGATACAGTTGTACAAATATTTTAAATCACTTTGTGTAACATAACTGTAATTAATTTTTCAAACATTCTCCTGCTCTTTTGCCGTTTTTTGGTAACTGATGTGTGTTCTCCCTGTGTCTGCGTGGGTTTCCTCCGGGTGACTGTCTGTGTGGTGTGTTCTCTCTGTCTGCGTTGGTTTCCTCTGGGTGACTGTCTGTGCAGAGTGTGGTGTGTTCTCTCTGTGTCTGCGTGGGTTTCCTCCGGGTGACTGTCTGTGAGGAGTGTGGTGTGTTCTCCCTGTGTCTACGTGGGTTTCCTCCGGGTGACTGTCTGTGAGGAGTGTGGTGTGTTCTCCCTGTGTCTACGTGGGTTTCCTCCGGGTGACTGTCTGTGAGGAGTGTGGTGTGTTCTCCCCGTGTCTGTCTGGGTTTCCTCCGGGTGCTCCGGTTTCCTCCCACGTTGGTAGGTGGATTGGCGACTCAAAAGTGTCCTTAGGTGTGATTGTGTGTGTTGCCCTGAGAAGGACTGGCGCCCCCTCCAGGGTGTATTCACGCCTTGCGCCCAATGATTCCAGGTAGGCTCTGGACCCACCATGACCCTGAACTGGATAAGGGTTACAGACAATGAATGGATGGATGGTAACTGACGTGTAGAATGAAAAACGACGGACATTTTATTTGCTAAAAAAATAACCTAAACATTGAGTAGTTGAAAAAGGCAAGTGAGAGCAATTTACTGGTCACTGCATTCATTGGAAGAGAATATTTAAATCTTTAATTACAAAACTCATTTGTACATCTAATATTTGAAAAAATATGCTCTTGCGTTATATTTCTGACTTGAAGTCACACAAACACCTGCACAGAAAGAACTCTGCACATACCTTCACCTATTCCATGTTTAGCAAAGAGGTTCATTGCTTTGGAGACATGTTGAACAGACTTGCATAGTTTCTCCTTAATACCCAGCTGTCCAAGTCTCCCTGTAAATAAAGAGCACGAAGAACAAGGTAAAACAAACACATCTAAATAAAATCGAAATAAATTACTAAACCAGAAAGAACGTTAAAGTTAATATACAGCAAATTTTCCAGACACGTACCAATGAGTCTCAGAACTGCTGCCACACAAACATCTTGGACGGGTGTTTGCTGAGTCCTTGGTTGGGAGACCCATGTGTTCATGACTGGCCAGAGCTCCTTCCTAATAAATTAGAGTGAAAATACACATATGATAAATACCTCAGGCTGAGAAAAGCACAAGCATGAACCGCACAGGTAAACTCCTGCGTGAAGTACCCAATAATATGGTCATGAGTCCACTTCCATCCCAGATGTGCACACAGAAGATCCAATGTAAAGATGTACTCCCAGGCAGTGGGGCACAGGTCATCGCCATAGCGTGCATGCTTCTGAAATGTCAGGTTGACGTCCTGTAGGAGTGTTTTCAATGTGCTGCTGACCATTTTATGGATGTCATCTGGAGGCCTCTGGCAGAACACAAGTCAAGCAAAGTACTGAGTCTAATAGCACTTTTTAAACTCCAGAGAAAGGGATGCTGGGAGTTGGTCAGAGAGCTGCTTACCTTGTCCCAGTGCAGATACTTGCTGAGGAAGTCTAAAATCTCTCCCTCTGCTTTCAGCTTGCTCACTGTATGAATGGCTCTGCACAGAGCGTTCTCGTAGGACAGGATGCTTGGCCATGTGGTCACCATAAATAAAATCAGTTTTGGGGCTTCAGGGTAATCTGTTTGTGGGGAATTCAATACAACGTTACTGTAAGCATGTGACAAGAAAGTCAATAAAAGCACGCAACACAGGATGCGTTGGTGGAGGTAATATTTTAATATGGGGCTGTACGATTTGAAGATAGATGTAGATGGCATCATGAATGCAAACGTGTACTCCTAAATACTGCCAGAGATGAAGATTCCCACTCTAGACAGGAAATACATACACCAACTTACTCTCTTTTAGAATACTGTATGCAAAGGCATGGGCCTTCTGGGCGTCTCCTCTTTGTCGACATAGGCCTGTGTAGACTCTGCAAAAGGACTGGAGGAATTCCTGTTTCAAAACGTCTCTCTGTTCTTTCATTATGGTTAAAATAGCTGACATGAATTCTTCTGCTGAGCACTGGTCAAGAGAGGGAAGAAAAATGACAAGCGTAAGTACGTGTAAATCAGTAAAGGTACATTCGATATAGAAAAACCAAAGAAACCTCTCACTGCCGTAGTGACCGTGTTACTGTTTCTTACAATTCTTAGGTCTATAATATAATACATTTACCAAATACACACACACACAAATCTATCTGGGTCAATATATCCAATATAATTTAATGCCACAATTATATTTTCTTCCTTGTAATTTGTAAATCTTCCTTGTAAATGAAAATAAATCTTCTATAAAATAAGGTGCATGATTCATGAAACTTTCATACACGCAGAGATTCAAGTGCAGTTGATGAATCAGCTTCAGAGCATGAACCCAAGCCCTGCCTACCAGGGTCTACTGGCATATAATTTACCTACACTTAATTCATGCAGGTATGTCTGTAGTAAGCAAATGAAGAGTTCAGAGGCTCATGAGCTTGTGTTTGTGCTCGTAAGTGGAGTTTGAGGTTAAGCTGTGAATGCAGGCCGGTGCTGCACCTCATGTGTTTAGTGTGGAGCTTGTGGGTGGAGTCAGTCTTATAAAATAAAAGCAACAAAACTGTAATTTGTCTTATATAAACACTGAGAAAGTGCAAAATGTTATTATATCAGTGCACACACCACACTCCTCACAGACAGTCACCCGGAGGAAACCCACGCAGACACAGGGAGAACGCACCACACTCCTCACAGACAGTCACCCGGAAGAAACCCACGCAGACACAGAGAGAACACACCACACTCCTCACAGACAGTCACCCGGAGGAAACCCACGCAGACACAGGGAGAACACACCACACTCCTCACAGACAGTCACCCGGAGGAAACCCACACAGACACAGAAAGAACGCACCACACTCCTCACAGATAGTCACCCGGAGGAAACCCACGCAGACACGGAGAACACACCACACTCCTCACAGACAATCACCCGGAGGAAACCCACGCAGACACAGAGAGAACACACCACACTCCTCATAGACAGTCACCCGGAGGAAACCCACGCAGACACAGGGAGAACGCACCACACTCCTCACAGACAGTCACTTGAACGCACAACCTCCAGGTCCCTGGACAATACCTGCTGTGCCAAGGTGACACCCTTCACCTTTTATAATGGTTCTAGGAAATGACACTTTCTGAAGGGATATAAAGAAAACAGAAAGCAATTGCTTGAGCCAGATGCTGTGTGTGACTGTGGATTCCAGGACATTAGTCCTCCACCCCACAGCCTGGGCTTAGCCCTAAGTGACCTAAGTGCTCTTAAATCTGAAGAAAGACTTTCTGATGACAGCGATAAATTACCATTTTTCAAGTGTAAAATTTATTTTTCAGGAAACTGAAATGCTAAAGTGTGTTTTACTTCAAACCCATACTGAGAACTTTTTGAATCAGGCGGGTGACACTGGATCCAGAAGAAATGCCTTACCTGGTTGGAAGAGAATTCAGAAATGACAGATTTTTCTTCATCTCTTAAAACGGGAACTTCAGATATTCGTCCAAGGAACACATGACTCCTGATTACAGGCAACACATCAAAACATGACGTCTGAAGTTTTTTTATTGCATCAGAGATTTGGCCTTCTTTATCGTTTGCTTTGGTCTCAGGTTTGCTTTTCGTTCCCTGTTCATGACCACAGCTTGGCAGACTCCTCTCTGGATGAGAAGTGGTTGATTCGATGACATCTGTTGGCTGGTCATTGTCTACTGTCATGGGAGGGGTCGCGTTAACAGGTACAGGTGAACACACATCAAGCCGGAGCTTCTTGGCACTTTTTGGCAGAAGCATGTTAACCCCTGTCCTTTTTGCTTTCTGCTCTGTCTTGGTGAAGGCTGTGGATGAGGAGTTGATGGTTTTGTTGCCTGAGATCTGATTAACAGACGGTGGTGAGGCTCCTCTCTCGCTGCCTGCTCTGCCGAGGTTCCCTTTCAAGATGTTCAGAGTACGTGCTTGGGCAGAGAGCTCTGGGTACATGGTGTCCAGCATCTGCATAGAGTTCTCCTGCGAGGTAGTTGGAGACGAGGAGTTGAGAGCCGACGTGGGCAGTCTTCCAGGAACAGGAACAGCGTGTTTCGGAGTGGCAGATCCAAACTGCAAAGGGGAGGAGGGAACTCCTCTAGACGGCGAAGGAGTCGTCAGGCAAGGTGATCTACTCTGCTCATCTTGAAGACCTGACCCAAATGAAGACATGTGTAGTTGCTCTTTAGGAGAAAGTGGTCCCTCTGATGGTAACCAAGAAGGCAAATGCACACTGGGCCTAGTTGGTGTATTATGCTTTTCAGTTTTCGTTGGAGTTGCAGTCAATGGCATAACAACTGGAGGTAGTGGTGGACCCATCTCTATACGAACTTGCCCAATCGACTCTGAAGTTGGGGTTAATACAAGGGCATCTCTGGAGGCAAAAGCTGTAAGAGGCAAGAGATTCTCTCCTTTACCCACAGCTGAAAGCTCTACTGAATTTTGTGCGACTGAACTTACATTTCCAGGGTTATTACATTTCGATTCTTCTGTATCGGTGCTGTGCTCTTTTGGAGAAGTAGGATGAACATGGTCTATTTTTTCAACAGTGGGAATAAGATCTTCAGACTCCCTGGATTTGGAACAATCCCCTTGATCATGTGCATCATTTAGTTGCAGGGAGTTTGGCACAACATTCACAGGTTCATCTTTCGGCTTCTGGGTGAGCATTGTCTCTTGATGACCATCAGTGACTGCATCCTGTTTGGGAATTTCAGACTTGCCTGTATGCTCTGTAATAGATTTGTCCTCTGAACTGCCCTCATCTTTCTCATTCTCAGGATTAGGTAAAGCTTCTGAGAATCCTTGATGGTTTTCCTCTTTATTTTGCTGAACCTGATCTTCAGATTTCTGCTGTCCGTCTGAATGCAGCATGCATGCGTTAACACCGTACCAGTTCTTAGCAGGACTATTACGGCCAGGTTTTGAGAAAACCCCTCTTACTTTTCTCTTCAGGTCAAAGAACTCTTCCTCATCTGATAATTCCTCATGCTTTGAGGACATTGCAGAAGAAGCACCATTGATCCTGCTACTGGAGGGTTCATGTTTTTGCTCATCAGAATTGTTCTGATTTCTCGTCAAGTTCGAATCGCTTTCTTCAGTGGTGGCCACTGGAGACAAATTGCTCTGATCATTTTCTACAGTCCTTTCTGATTTGGTCTCACTGTGTCTTTCTTGACTGGGTGGGATGTCTGAAGACTCTTTAACCCCAGAATGACACTCAGAGTTCTCATTAGTATCTAGGCATGTGTGATCAACATTAACAAGCGGCTGTCCAGAATCTGAACTAATACTGATTACGTCAGAAGAAAGTGCATTATGTAAATCACCAACAACAGACTGGGAGTGAGCTTCTGAATGGTTTTCCACAGCGTTCAGTTGTGATTCTGCTGCGATTCTGTATCCATCTGCTTTGACGGTGGCACATTCCCTTTCAAGTCCATTTGGTAAATCTGTTTTTGCAGCTGTACAGGGCAAGTCCTCAACAGTTTCCTTCTCTTTTCCCATTTCTTCCACTTCCATGTCTTGGTTCACTGATGAGACGCTGTCATCAATAGTAATTAAGTTCATGTCTTGGCTTGATTTAAGGAAAGCGGCAGGTGAGAAACTGACAGATTGAGTTATGATAGCGTCTTTTTGAGGGTTTGGCTCTGTGGACTTTGTTAGCTGTTTACAGTCTTTATCATTTGACATGGAGTTTTCCATTAAAGCTGATTTTGAGGGCACATCTATTTCATCCTGAAACAAAAGAACATGAGTTAGTTAAACTTGTGAAACCAAGAAAGGCAAGGCAAATACTTAAACATATTTCAACTTAGGACCTAGTCACACCGAGTGTGATTTGTTTGCATGAAGAAAAAAAATAATTAATAGATAAAAAATATTTTTTTTTACGCAAAAAGGCAATTTTTAATGTAGTGGACACATTTTTTTCTCAACGTTCTGAAGCTGCGGGAATAGGCTGGAAGAGGAAATTCACAGAGTAGTGATTATTCATTCGTTCTTTCATTATCTGTAACCCTTATCCAGTTCAGGGTCGCGGTGGGTCCAGAGCCTACCTGGAATCATTGGGCGCCAGGCGGGAACACACCCTGGAGGGGGCGCCAGTCCTTCACAGGGCAACACACACACACACACACACATTCACTCACACCTACGGACACTTTTTTGAGTCGCCAATCCACCTACCAACGTGTTTTTGGACTGTGGGAGGAAACCAGAGCACCTGGAGGAAACCCACACAGACACGGGGAGAACACCAGAATAGTGATTAATTTGGCATTTTTATTTAAGCATTGCAACTTAACGACACAAGGCAGCACGGTGGCGCAGCAGGTAGTGTCGCAGTCACACAGCTCCAGGGACCTGGAGGTTGTGGGTTCGATTCCCGCGCCGGGTGACTGTCTGTGAGGAGTGAGGTGTGTTCTCCCCGTGTCCATGTGGGTTTCCTCCGGGTGCTCTGGTTTCCTCCCACAGTCCAAAAACACGTTGGTAGGTGGATTGGCGACTCAAAAAAGTGTCCGTAGGTGTGAGTGTGTGTGTGTGTGTCTGTGTTGCCCTGTGAAGGACTGGCGCCCCCTCCAGGGTGTATTCCTGCCTTGCGCCCAATGATTCCAGGTAGGCTCTGGACCCACCGCGACCCTGAACTGGGTAAGGGTTACAGATAATGAATGAACTTAACGACACCCTGAATTCACCCCCAACCTGCAGAACACCACCAGGAGGTCAGCAGTGTTTGTTGGTCACAGCTTATAAACATTCTCAAAGAAGGTTATATATTCTTTAACTGCTACATTATAGTAATCAGTAGTAATCTTTATGCTTGTGTGTTCGGCAATAAACAAAATGAGATGTTCAGCCTCTTCCTGCTAATTTGTTTGGTCTGCAAATATGACAACTGCGCCCTGATTGGTCGGCTTGGTTTTAACACTTGCAAAAATCTGTAAAATGCAGAAAATGACAGACTTTATTTCAAAATCTTCTGCAGCTTCGCAGTTCTGGACTCTTTTTTTGGGCTTTTTTTCCCCATCCATAAAAATTGTTTAATAAATAAAAGTAAAAAATTGGACACAAATACTTTGCCCAAATAAATAAATAAATAAACCCTCCCCACATAAAACCCCATGTATAATTTTGACACAAAAATGTCAAATATGTTGTTTCTGATTGAGAATGTTTCTATTAAACTGTTCTTAAAATAATGAATAGATGTGTAATTTAATAATAGCGATTATCTACAGAACTAATGCACTCTTCTTACCGACTCGTCAGAACGAGACATTGGAGATAAAACTGCAGGTAAAGGCTTGAACCAATCCAGAAATTCCCACATATCTGTGCTGCTACTCCAGGAGTCTCCCTCTGACGAGGCATCATAATTAACACTGTGATCAATGGCTCTGTCAATCTCTGCACTTCTTTGTTCGAGCTCCTCTGATTCCAGGCTCAGTTTCTCCTTCCTGCCCATTTCTTTGTTCGGTCGTCCTTTACTTGGACTCTTCTCCTCTTGCAATAAAGATGCAGCCTTGCCCTTCTCAGGAGAGATTTTCTTTTTGGAACTGGAAGTGCGTGATTTTTGAGACTTGGTTTCCTTCGCAGGACTGGAGGTAGCCGTGTGTGGAGTCTGCTTTCTACAGGGACTGACCGGCAATGGTTGAGGTTGTCTTTGAAGAACGTTATTTGAGAGTGAAGAGAAGTGCTGATTGTCTGTAGTTTCTGCTTTCGGAAAACAAGTCATTAGAATGAGTTACTTTTGGTTTGGTTTTAGCAGTTTTAAGTAATAAAGAGGAAATTACTCATTCATAAAAATAGCCACTCACCCTTTAAGCCCAACATTTCTGTGGTTTGTGGCTCTACACAATGCCAGAGCT
Source organism: Hoplias malabaricus (assembly GCF_029633855.1). Taxonomy (NCBI): domain Eukaryota; kingdom Metazoa; phylum Chordata; class Actinopteri; order Characiformes; family Erythrinidae; genus Hoplias; species Hoplias malabaricus. Next base: position 41,554,421 of record NC_089809.1, read on the forward strand.
CTTCAAGGAGCAACCTTACTTTAGCTGAACAAGAAAGAAAGGGAATAAATTCAGCTGATCACGAGGTGTATAGTTTTATAAAATTTATACATATATATATTTTAAAGCAAGAAATACCTTTGTCAATTTTTGGCTCCAATTTGGTTTGTGTTGATGAACATCGCTTCTCTGTTACAGAAACAATTATTAGAAACCAATAATTATTAAAGTAAACGCAGAATTTTCACACAACAGCTGTTATTAAAATTTGACCTTACCTTTATTAACAATTTTTTCCAGTTTCTCAAGCTTTACCTGTGAGGTTAAAACCAAGAATTAAGGATCAGTAAAAGGCACATATTAGAGGTCTATATAGAGAGCTATTTATTCTGCTGGCGTCAAATCTACACATAGCTGTGTACACTATGCCACAGCCTGACACACCCCTCCAGAAATGAATCTAAGCTTCAAGATGACACAGACCACAACAGCGGTGATAGGTCCAGTTGAGGAGAGATTAAGGAAGGAAATCTGGAAATGTTAATTCCTTTTTACTACACTACACAGATTGCCACAAATCCAAGGTGATAGATTTCTTCAAAAATGGGATAAGACATCGTGGATTATGTGAAAATGTTGGAAGAACTGAAGCTTTAACTATAAATGTTTTTATCTGATGTAAGATGCAATTTTTGAATGCGTAAGCGGCTATTTTATGACCTACATTGTGTACTACACAGGGTGGAGGACGATATTTGTGATTCCACCCTATTGTTTTAATGGTGTAATTGCAGAGTGATGAAGACAAAAATGTACAAGTATAAACACCCACAATGACAAAGGGCACTTGTGCATGCTACAGCATCTACTTCACAATGATTCGATACCGAAACATTAGTCAGCCTTAAGAGTACTTACAACTCCCGCTGGGTGAAAATATAGAGTAAAAAAATTTTTAAATAAAAATAAATAAATAAATACTGACAAGTATATGCACCAGGGCGGCACGGTGGCGCGGCAGGTAGTGTCACAGTCACACAGCTCCAGGGGCCTGGAGGTTGTGGGTTTGATTCCCGCTCCGGGTGACTGTCTGTGAGGAGTGTGGTGTGTTCTCCCTGTGTCCGCGTGGGTTTCCTCCGGGTGACTGTCTGTGAGGAGTGTGGTGTGTTCTCCCTGTGTCCGTGTGGGTTTCCTCCGGGTGACTGTCTGTGAGGAGTGTGGTGTGTTCTCCCTGTGTCTGCGTGGGTTTCCTCCGGGTGACTGAGGAGTGTGGTGTGTTCTCCCTGTGTCTGCGTGGGTTTCCTCCGGGTGACTGAGGAGTGTGGTGTGTTCTCCCTGTGTCTGCGTGGGTTTCCTCCGGGTGACTGAGGAGTGTGGTGTGTTCTCCCTGTGTCTGCGTGGGTTTCCTCCGGGTGACTGAGGAGTGTGGTGTGTTCTCCCTGTGTCTGCGTGGGTTTCCTCCGGGTGACTGTCTGTGAGGAGTGTGGTGTGTTCTCCCTGTGTCCGCGTGGGTTTCCTCCGGGTGACTGTCTGTGAGGAGTGTGGTGTGTTCTCCCTGTGTCCGTGTGGGTTTCCTCCGGGTGACTGTCTGTGAGGAGTGTGGTGTGTTCTCCCTGTGTCTGCGTGGGTTTCCTCCGGGTGACTGAGGAGTGTGGTGTGTTCTCCCTGTGTCTGCGTGGGTTTCCTCCGGGTGACTGAGGAGTGTGGTGTGTTCTCCCTGTGTCTGCGTGGGTTTCCTCCGGGTGACTGAGGAGTGTGGTGTGTTCTCCCTGTGTCTGCGTGGGTTTCCTCCGGGTGACTGAGGAGTGTGGTGTGTTCTCCCTGTGTCTCCGTGGGTTTCCTCCGGGTGACTGAGGAGTGTGGTGTGTTCTCCCTGTGTCTGCGTGGGTTTCCTCCGGGTGACTGAGGAGTGTGGTGTGTTCTCCCTGTGTCTGCGTGGGTTTCCTCCGGGTGACTGAGGAGTGTGGTGTGTTCTCCCTGTGTCTGCGTGGGTTTCCTCCGGGTGACTGTCTGTGAGGAGTGTGGTGTGTTCTCCCTGTGTCCGTGTGGGTTTCCTCCGGGTGACTGTCTGTGAGGAGTTTGGTGTGTTCTCCCTATGTCTGCGTGGGTTTCCCCCGGGTGACTGTCTGTGAGGAGTGTGGTGTGTTCTCCCTGTGTCCGCGTGTGTTTCCACCGGGTGATTATCTGTGAGGAGTGTGGTGTGTTGTGCCCAATGATTCCAGGTAGGCTCTGGACCCACTGCAACCCTGAACTGGATAATCGCTTACAGATAATGAATGAATGAAGAATATGTACCTGATTTATCTGAAGGTTTTCTTGAAGCTTACTGTTTTCCCACTTCAGAGCTGTGATTTCGTGATTCTGCCTGATTTTTGTTTCTGATAATAAGGAAAAACAAAATCACAGATGATTAGACAGTGCTCTGGCCACGCTCAAGCTACAACATTTCTGCTGTATCTGTGTAAACTGTGGTGTATTGGACTATGACAGACCTTCAAGTGCCAGCAGCTGATTTTCAAGACCACTTTTTCTGCAAAAGTAATGAGACAATTTAGAAGAAACACTTCAAAACTCGACATTTACTGGCAACATAATGCAGGAGCTGTGCCTTTAGTTTTGCCATTACTCACAGAACCAACGTCCTGGCATTCTGCATTCTCAGGTCCTCCAACTCCTCCGCCGCTTCCTGACACACCTTGAGAGAATCCTTTTCAGCCAAAATGAACAGAGTCGGGGTTAAAACATCATAACCTCAACTAGTTACAAAAAAATTAATACATTTAAAATAAATAAAAAACCGTATTCATGAAAAGATCTAACCTGAGTTTTCTGTAGATCTCCTTCTAGGGTTTCCATCTCAGTTTTCAGCTTCGCGTATTCGAGGCTGTGAGATTGTGCCGTATCTGTGGGAGGAGCAGAAACGTCATTATAAACGTGGCAGTGATTTTAAAGTGATGGCTGATAGGTGTAGCTTTCACCTACCTTGTGCTTTATTGAGGTCATTTTCCAGCTTCTTGTTCCTGAGAACACAATAAGACAAGGTAAGCAAAGAGGAAAAGACACGAACACTGATCATCTAAAGCAAGGACATAGGAGGGGTCTCACAAAGCCAGCGTCCGGAAATGTTCCTCCCTCAAACCGTCCACCTCCTCAGATTTCTGCTGACAGGACTTCAGAGCAGTCTGAGAGGAAACCAGAGTGGATTAATAAACACACAACAACACAAGCTCAGTGCATGCACCAGTGTACGGTGTTTTATACAGGGATCAAGTCACATTGTGCATTGAAGATGACTGCTGAGATTCACCTTCGTTTCTTCTAGGGTGGCTTTCGTAGCCTCATAGTCCTCTATCTGCTTTTCCAAAGGGCCAAGTTTCAGCAACACCTCTTCCAGCTGTTTGTGAAGCTTGCTGCACTCTCTGAGGAGAAAAACGTGAACACAGATGATGAACGATGAAGCTGACAATTAATTTACAGGCCATTTAACCCCCAGTCATTTTAGTGGGTAATTAAGTTCATTATAGATTTTTACAGTGGTTTGAGCAGAAAGCCAGAGCAATTTCTATTAATTGCCTGCTCTTGGTTCACTGCATTACTTTAATGTATATGTGTGTGTGTGTGTGTGTCTCTCTCTCTTTGCTACCTTTACACAGCAGTATAAACACTAACCAATGGGAGGTTGCTGTATCCTACAACACTCAGTAGGGCACTACACTGCACTCCATGACGTTTATAGATCATGTAGAGAGTAAGAATTATATTAGAATTTAATTCATTAATCAATATCTATAAATAAAAATGTCCTACCGACAAGAATTTACTTCTTAAATATTTAATAATAAGTCATATTAATAAATCGTCACTGTGACATGAGAGAAATGAAACAGTACTGATTTCATACACATTTCAACACAAATAAAAGTGATTCAAAATGATGACATATTTAAGTCTTACCTTTGGGAGTTTTGTAGCTGTAAAAACTAGTCAAGGAAAACTGACAATATCCAGAGAAACACAGTTTTTAATCCAAGATTTACATCTTTATAAGTCCATCATCATCATTTAATGGAAAAGCACTCATTCCTCAAAGAATATAAACATGGCGACATGGGAGGAAGTTAGCCTCTGGATAATTCAACAATCACATCAGAATAAACGACAACAGCAGATGATAGCACATATATTCATTCATTCATTATCTGTAACTCACTCGGAGGAAACCCACGCAGACACAGGGAGAACACACCACAGTCCTCACAGACAGTCACCTGGAGGAAACCCACGCAGACACAGGGAGAACACACCACACTCCTCACAGACAGTCACCCAGAGCGGGAATCGAACCCACAACCTCCAGGTCCCTGGAGCTGTGTGACTGCGACACTACCTGAGCACATATATATATACATATGTAAATTTAAAGAAAGGATAAAAAATTTCATTTCAGTGAAAGTAAACGGAAAAGATCATTTAGAATCATTTGTATTGATTCCTTTGTCATGAATTTGAGACTTTACCGAAAGGATTTGGCAATTTGAAAAACAACACATGACAGGTTTAAAAGGATATCATCACACTTCTCCTTGTACTCACTCAGGAGCTGGCTGAAATTAAAAGAAATAAAAAAGGCAACAGGTTACTCCTCTGACTAAACAACTCCGGCTCTGGAGACAGCTTCATGTTGCTTTGTGAATGTGTTAAAACAAAGATAACGTGGTGACAAGGAGATCTTTAGGACTGGAGTTAAAAATCACTGCTTTTTGCTGGATGCCGGAACTTATCTGTGAGGAACTGATAGCATTCGGGAGCCCACGAACTGCTGGCCATACAGTGCTTACAATAACACAACAACCTTAATATGCTTTATTATGACCAACTTCATTATTAACCAAATCAGCAGCAGATTCAATCACAAAGCATCACTTACTCTGTGTCAATGATCTTCTGTTTCAGTGACAGTAAGGCAGCCACATATTCATCTAGGCTCTGAAACATATTAGGACACGATGACAGAAAGACAGGATAAAGTTAGTGTGATTCAGTAACGCAGGTGTCCTTTAAAGCAACCTCAGGGAGGACTGAAACTTCCCACAGAGCATAAGCGTAAAAGCTTGCTTAACCTTGATTTTCAGTATGAACGCACACAAAAGCAGTGTCCACTGATCCTTCAGTCTGCTTTTTGGCTTTTATGTTGTGCTGGTGTAGAGTGGATCAGACACAGCAGTGCTGCTGGAGTTTTTAAACCCTGTGTCCACTCTCTGTCCACTCTGTGAGACACTCCTCCCTCGTTGGTCCACCTTGTAGATGTAGAGTCAGAGACAGTAGCTCATCTGTCGCTGCACAGTGTGTGTCGGCCGCCCGTTTTTGGTCGGTGAGTCCAGTAGTGACACTGAAGGGTTTAAAAACTCCAGCAGTGCTGCTGTGTCTGATCCACTCTACACCAGCACAACACAAAATGCAGAGCAACAGACTGACTATATTCTGTAACTGTAGGATTACTCGCACGTCTATGAGCAGTGAAGCTGATCAAACTGACACAGAGTGTAGAAACGACGAGCTAGTTTTAATGTTTTGGCTGACTGGTGTAATATAAAAGCGATAAACTTGAACTTATGATCAGCTTTTGAAGTGAATTTCCCGTTCCACCTTAAATGGAGCATCAGCGAACGTTAAAGTTACGTTCTGGCCATAGAACTGCTTGTGACTGGCCCCGCCTCCTCCACCATTTAAGGTGGATCGGACAATTCGCCTCAGAAGATGATAAGAAACCAAATACAATTTAGAAACCTGAAGATACGAAACCAAACACAGTACTGTAAAATAACCAAATGTATTATTAGACTCCGGCTACGCTATTATTATCTTATTATCATGATTAAAACCCAATATTAAGTGTAAAAAACAAAGACAGCGGTAGAGAGACGTCACCCGAGTTAAAATAATGCAGTTTTCACAAGTTCCAGAAGGGGCTTCAGTGGCGAGTCCTCCTCCCGTTTCAGGCTGCTTCTCTCCCGGCATCATGATCACCAAAAACACCCCCCACACACACTTCACACTTTATTTAATACATATCAACACTGAACACACACACACACACACTCTCACCAAAACAACAAGCATGACACGGACAGGACCCCACACACACACCACACACCACATGGACACAGGACCCATAACACACACAAACACATGTTTGTTTTAATGCACTGTGGGGACTTCTGTTTACCTTAGTCTTAAACATAAGTAAACAAAAACCTAAACCTAGCTCAGCCCTAACCATTACTAAATCTAACGATTAATTTGTAACACACTAACCTTAAACAGCACATGAGTTCACAATAAAAGCTAATTTACTTTGTGGTTCCCAAAACACGTCCCCACAACGCGAGTGTGTAAACAGACCCGGGTGCCTTCGACGTGAGTAAAACCAGAGAGGGTAGAACCTGATTCAACACACACACTCACACACACATAGCTGCCCGCTTATTTTGCCTGAGCAGAAATTAATCCGGCTTAAAATTTAAATATGAATTTTCTAATTACTTCATTGTGTTCACAATATAAAAGTACATGATATACGCTAAAAATACTACATTAAACAGCAGCTGTAATATGCAAAGCAACGAACTCCCAACGAACGAATTTCAAATTAGGCCAACCGTTACAACCGCCTGAACATAACAAGTACTTCCGCGCGCTCGTGTGTGTTGTTGTGATGATGGTGACCAGTGGGGTGTTCCACAAAGCAGGATTTCTCTGTTTATCTAGATAACTTAAGCCCAAAGTCACGCCCATCCAATAGGAAAAGAGCTGAGGGAGATTCCTATTGGACAGTCCAGTCCTCAGCTTTGGGATTAAGTTATCTAGCTAACTAAGAAATCCTGCTTTGTGGAATACTCCACTATGTCCTCGCTACAATGGTTTATGTTACATTTAGATGGTCTTCACAAATTCTATTCTGCTTTTTTATTTATTTACAAAAACTTGAATCTGCTGTAATGTGAAAAACTAAAAGTGAACTAAAAATGGTGTAAAATTATTTAATTTTTGTTACAGCGGTTAAGGTCATTGTGACGTGTTATTATAATTATTGTGTGTGGTATATAATTATTACAGCAATCATTAACTTCATGAAAGGTCAAGCCTGTCTATTTCTTTTTTACATTGTTGTAATCGTATTTTAAGAACTGCAACAAGTTTGATGAGTTGGCAACCTCTGCATAACGTGGAGAAATCAATTTAAATATTGTGACATTTTCCAGAATGTGAATGTGTTTACATTGATGGAGTATTAAAAGAAAACTTAATCAAAACTCTGTTACAGAAATGTGTTCTGCGTCAAATTTTTTGAGCCACACCGTCAATTAAAATTAAAGATGTCTACAATTGTGAGGATTCGTAGTAAATTTGTTTACATTCGGAATTTAAGTGGGAACGGTGTGTTTGAGGTGGGGAGGAAATTACTTGTTTGTATGTAGCTAAAGTTTAACTTGTCTAAGTTTTGTATTCGCTTTTAATTACCACAAAAACCCATTTGTAATTTCAGCTTAGTTATGTAGCACTTTTGGTAATGCTGTTAGCTCACAAATCTGGAGACATTTCCATTTTAAGTGATCAGAAGCAGCAAAAATAATCAATATTACCAACCTATGGAGCAGGAATAGAGTAATATCTTCATCTTGGTTCATGCTTTTCAACATCTGGAGGTCTCTCTGTTGCCTAAAAAACTCCAGATGCCTCTGCTTCTGCCATTAGCAAAGAAAGCCTAGCATACCAGACCAAGACTGTTTGTTTTTTTTACCCATTTACAGACACTGGGGATTCATAAACACATTAGACCTGTTTTGAGCATACAGACAGACTGTAGGATTAGCGAATGGTGAGAAACATCTTCACAATTTCATTTTATTTACTTTCGTTATCTGTAACCGCTTATACAGTTCAGGGTCGCGGTGGGTCCAGAGCCTACCTGGAATCATTGGGCGCAAGGCAGGAACACACCCTGGAGGGGGCGCTCGTCCTTCACAGAGCAACACACACACTCACACCTACGGACACTTTTGAGTCGCCAATCCACCTACCAACATGTGTTTTTGGACTGTGGGAGTCAACCGGAGGAAACCCACGCAGACACAGGGAGAACACACCACACTCCTCACAGACAGTCACCCAGAGAAAACTCACGCAGACACAGAGAGAACACACCACACTCCTCACAGACAGTCACCCGGAGGAAACCCACACAGACACAGGGAGAACACACCACACTCCTCACAGACAGTCACCCGGAGGAAACCCACACAGACACAGGGAGAACACACCACACTCCTCACAGACAGTCACCCAGAGGAAACTCATGCAGACACAGAGAGAACACACCACACTCCTCACAGACAGTCACCCGGAGGAAACCCACACAGACACAGGGAGAACACACCGCATTCCTCACAGACAGTCACCCGGAGGAAACCCACACAGACACAGGGAGAACACACCGCACTCCTCACAGACAGTCACCCGGAGGAAACCCATGCAGACACAGGGAGAACACACCACACTCCTCACAGTCACCCGGAGGAAACCCACGCAGACACAGAGAGAACACACCACACTCCTCACAGACAGTCACCCGAAGGAAACCCACGCAGACACAGAGAGAACACACCACACTCCTCACAGTGACCTGGAGGAAACCCACACAGACACAGAGAGAACACACCACACTCCTCACAGTCACCCAGAGGAAACCCACGCAGACACAGGGAGAACACACCACACTCCTCACAGACAGTCACCCGAAGGAAACCCACGCAGACACAGAGAGAACACACCACACTCCTCACAGACAGTCACCCGAAGGAAACCCACGCAGACACAGAGAGAACACACCACACTCCTCACAGTGACCTGGAGGAAACCCACACAGACACAGGGAGAACACACCACACTCCTCACAGACAGTCACCCGAAGGAAACCCACGCAGACACAGAGAGAACACACCACACTCCTCACAGTGACCTGGAGGAAACCCACACAGACACAGGGAGAACACACCACACTCCTCACAGACTGTCACCCGGAGGAAACCCACGCAGACACAGGGAGAACACACCACACTCCTCACAGACAGTCACCTGGAGGAAACCCACGCAAACACAGGGAGAACACACAAACTCCTCAGTCACCCGGAGCAGGAATCGAACCCACAACCTCCAGGCCCCTTGAGCTGTGTGACTGTGACACTACCTCCTGCGCCACCGTGCCGCCCATCTTGAGATTTTTGTTTATTTATTTTAATAAAAATCGTGAACATCTCCTATAATGAAGGATGTTCAGTTTTATGGAATCAAATTTGTAATTTTTGATTCAAGTAAAAAAGTACACAAATAAAAATCAACTCACCAATTACCAATTTACTCAGACTTTTGAACTCACTGTGACTTTGCTGTAATGCTGCTCACCCCCTCAATTTTTGATTGGTACATCCTTACTGGCTTTTTTGAATGACAGCTTTTTTGTGTGTGTGTGATGTTTTAAATTTTTTGTTCAATGTAAAATATGATTCTATACAATTCCTCATCCAGGTAATCACACCACACGACACCAAGAATCCACGGGCAAGACTCTTAACACTAGTTTTATTTTTGAATAGTGTTTTAACTGCTTCTGATAGTGTACAAAAGTAGAGGTAAAACACCTTTGAGTATAAATGCTACTGAACTACCGTGCTGCCCAACCTCATTCTTTTGCTGGATAAACATTTTCTGAGATGGCTTTACACTGGAGGTGAAATTGCAGGGAGGATTTAATTGCATCCAGCCTCAAGAGCATAAGTGTGTGTGTGAGGTCAGATACTTTTGCTTGCTTCTGGATTAATTCACACACACGGTTTTACATTTACAGCATTTAGCACTTATCCAGAGCAACTCACAAAGGTGATTAGCGTTCAGGCAGAACGTGTGTCCGAGCTAGTACAAATTCCCTCGGTGCTCAGACGCTTGTCAGAATGCTAGGAGAAACCAAGGATGGTTCTCCTGTACTAGAATGTGTTTCTGCATAATATAATATACAAATGTATTATCAAGTTGTCCATCCAGTGATTATTAATACCACGTTTAAATAAACAAACTAAACACTGTAGGATCAAACATCTTTAATGTAGAGATGCTTACTGAGTATTTACCTTTTAAAAATATCATCCATCAGTGCCTTTATTTACACAGAGACGTTTAAATGGAACACATTTATGATTTTTCTTTGTTCACTGGTCTTTTCCACTATTCACTGGGTTCAGAGCCGGAAAAAAAAAGGTTTCAATCTTCTAGTAACTTCATAAAACATCCTCAAAATTAGTTTCTTCAAAACTTTAATCACTGTATGTAGATGGCGACAGCTTATATACAACCAAAAAGAGCGGTCTGGTACCCATACAGATGATTTAAAAATAATAATAATAATAATAATCTTATGACCCAGTTGTGTGTTAAACCCACCGTGGAGAGAACCTTCTCCCACTGATCTATGAAAAATGTGTCCTGGAGAGTTGAGTAACTCCCCGTGAGACTAGGAAAACCAAAAGGCAGTGTTCCAGGAGAGCAGCGGTAGCACAGTTGATCCAAGGTCCAGAGACAGCAGCCAGAAAGCCATTAACAAGCTGTGCATACTGAGACATGATGGAACTGCTTGGAGGTTACATTTCAATGTCTTCCGTTTGTAAACACACTAAGAAACCGATGCAGTGCGTCCAGCAGGAGTCCGTCCACAGCTGCGTCACGTCAGGTCTCGGGTTCATAGCTTTCATTAATCCGTATTCCACGCCGAGGCACTCCCCCTGCATCTTTAAAACACACTTACTCTTTCTGCCCGTCGCAGACTGTATTTTATATACAAACACAAACAGTTTCCCTGTAACAACACAGTGGCTTCGCCGTCCACAGATAACGCAGTGTCCATCAGCTCGGTTCCGTCTCTGTGGCCCAGGTTTCAGTCGTCGGCGCTCTCCAGGATGCTCTGGCTCAGGGCCAGGTCCCAGTAGTGCTCCGTGCCGTGCTTCTTAAAATGCTCCCGTGCCATGTTCTCTGTGGGGCACTGCTTGAACTTCAGATCCACAAAACTGCGCTCTTTGGCCGTGCCCTGGGACAGAGAGAGACAGAAAAGGTAGTGGGTAAAATACAAAAACAGAGGCAATAACAGACTCTTCACATGCGTCTAGTGCTTTCATGAACAGGTCCTCAGCTGCTTACCTCCCAAACCAGTGTGCACTTGTTCTTCTTATTTGTTCCCTCCTCATCAGAGCCATCAGGATCTGGCAAGAAATGAATAGTTCAGAGGATAGAGATTAACTCCTGTAGGCCTCTCTCTGTCAAACAGCACCAAACAAAGATGAAAACAAGGTGCTACTCAGTCAGGTACTGATTCTTAACTCATCCGCATCGTATTTCAATGGTCAGGACTCCCACAGAGCAGGTATTATTTGGTAGTTGATGTGTTTGGCTGGGGCTCCATCCAGCAGGCCACTCTCTGTCGGTAAGGGTAGCGCTGCGCTGTGTCACACAGCACGGAGCAGCGCACACCCCCTCGTCTTTTGTTGTTGCACCAACACAAGGCTCAGCGGCGCAAGCCAAACAGCCAATCAGATAGAGGCTCAGCCTGGCCCGGCCACTCAGCGCTCTCCTCGAGAGACACCGCTGGAGCTGTGGGCTCTTAACATATTCTTTGTTTATTTAATACTTTCTTTATTAAATTTTTACTTATTGTTTTTATTTTGTTTAAAGCCAGAAGTGCACTGAAGGAAAGAAATTCCTCATTTCTTGTATTGTTCGACTTGTAAAAAAGAACAAGCTTGAAACTGTTTACATTACAGGAGGTCCTCGGGTTACGTCAGTCCCGAGTTACGATGTTTCGTGGTTACGACACATCTCCCATTTACTGTATAAAGCCTTGTTTCGACTTAAGTGGTTTTGCGGCGGAAGAATACACGGTTACGCGGCTCGGGACCGAGGAGGATAGTTGTTAGGATAGGATAAGTGCTTACAGTATGTTATTTACGTACAGTATGTACGTATGTTCCGACTTACACCAAAAATCGGTTTACGATGCGACGTAGGAATGGATCGATGTCGTAAGTCGAGGACCCCCTGTATTTGTTGTGGTGCGTTAATTTTTCTGTATTGGGGTTTGTCAGCTCTCTAACCTCAGGAGATTGTTTTAATTAGCTTTAAGTTATATTTTTTTACTCTCTTTATTTAAGAAAAAAACAGAGACGTGCACCGAAGGGAAGAAATTCCTTATTTTTTGTATTATTTTTTTTGTATTTTTCGACTCGAAAAAGAGAACAAGCTTGAAACTGTTTACATTATTTGTGGTGGTGTGTTAAGTTTGTCGTATTGTGGTTTGTCAGCCCTCTACCTCAGGAGATTTTGTGTTTATTTAAGAATAAACAGAATTGCACTGAAAAGAAGAAAATCCCTTATTTTTTTAATTGTTTTTCCTAAGAACAATTCTATTTGAAAAAAGAAACAAAGAAAGAAAGAACTAGAAAAGATGTCTAGTGAAGGGAGAATTATTGTATTGTGGTTTCTCCTTTTCTACCTCAAAAAAAGATTTATTTTCCTAATGTTAAGGCAAATTTGTTTTTTGTTTTTTTTTTACTGTTCCATTGTTTCTAAACAAAAATGTTGATTGTGATAATAAAGTATTTTGTTGTCACGTACAATGTTCGGCGAAAATCTATCCTAGGTCTTTTGGATTCTTTGGATCTATGAAGCTTAAATATTAAAAATGATCGGTATCAATATCAGCAATACTGGCCCAGCATTACCGGTATCGCCAACCTCTAGTTAAAACATTATCACGCCAAGAAACACCTCCTTTTATGTATTCCACTGCCTATAAACCCCTCTCTCCCTTCAGTTTCCTGGGAAGAAAAACACAGAGGGGGTCCGTCTTCCATAAACACAGCAAAGCCGCCCACAACTCACCACTGACTTTCTCAGCGTTCACTTTCACCTGCCTCAAGCACATACTTTAACTTAGACTCACTGCCAAGAGGCATCCCTCCTCCCATTCCCCGATCTCTTACCATCCCTCTTTGAACTGGGCTCATCCCATTTGATCCGGTTCAGCATCAATCTCTTAAACTTCTTCTGGGACTTGGGGCCTAGAAGAGAAAACGTGACTTCAGGTCAAAAATCTCATTATTCTAACAAGTCACGACATTCGATTTAATATATTTCCCCGTGTCACCAGCGCTCGATTTGCTCACCTCCCTCCACCACCACGATGTTGACGTCTTTGTGTAGCACCACGGTGCCTGAGAGGTACAACTGGTTTGCATTGGCCTCCACTTTGAACTTCTTGGCTGGATTATGCAGATTACGTATCCTGCCGTCATGGAGGGATAGATCACGTGAAAAGACAGAAGGAACAGTCAGGATGTGAGTGTGCCTTGTTCAACCTGAAGGCCTGACATCCCTTAGATCACATGCCCCTGATCTTCTCTTTGAAGGAGAGAGAATGTAATCTGCTGGTACAAAAGGGCTGAACGGTTCGGGGAAAATATCTAATTACGTTTGTGACTGTGATTTTAATGTAAACTATTTTCTAGATTGAATTCCAGATCTATTTTTTTATAACCATGAATATCTGGCTGAATGTGGCGTGGTCGTATACACAGCAGTGTCCAGCTGCCTCCAATTGGTCTAAATGTACTGGAGAAGAATAATGTTCCTGTTTAAACTCCAGAATTATGTTTCAATATAAGAATGATCAGTGGGGATCCAGATCTGTGCAGCGGTCTAAACATGGGCCTCATCATCAGGAGCTCACCCCAGTTTTTAAACCATATTTTAACTGTTCATAAAGGACATGTGTATGTTTTACCTGTAGACCGCAATGTAGACTCCCTGACTCAGGTCCTCCCTTAGCTTTTTCACTTTCTTCTCTTTCCTTTGTTCGACTGTGAGCTTGCGTGCCGCGTTCGCCTCCTCATGGGCTCTGTGCATACGCAACAAATACAGGTCAATAATCCTTATCAGTGTCAGACACCAAAGTCCCTGTTTGTGAGCACAGTAGAGCTGTTATTTAAACTCCATAGTGGTCTGTGTACTCACTTTTGTCGTTTAGCCATCTGCGCTCGAACGTGGGCTTCCACCTTCGTGGGGTCCTGCACCGCCTCCGTTCCCAGCACACGCATCAGATTAGAAATGCGCACTGCACAGACACAGGACACAGCATAAAGTGATTACATTATATTCACTCAGGGTTGCGGTGGGTCCAGAGCCTACCTGGAATCACTGGGCGCAAGGCAGGAACACACTCTGGAGAGGGCGCCAGTCCTTCACAGGGCGACACATACACACACCCACACCTACGGACACTTGAGTCGCCAATCCACCTACCAACGTGTGTTTTTGGCTCGTGGTAGGAAACCGGAGCACCCGGAGGAAACCCATGCAGACACAGGGAGAACACACCACACACCTCACAGACAGTCACTCGGAGGAAACCCACGCAGACACAGGGAGAACACACCACACTCCTCACAGAAAGTCACCCGGAGGAAACCCACGCAGACACAGGGAGAACACAACACACTCCTCACAGACAGTCACCCGGAGGAGACCCACGCAGACACAGGGAGAACACACCACACTCCTCACAGAAAGTCACCAGGAGGAAACCCACGCAGACACAGGGAGAACACACCACACTCCTCACAGACAGTCACCCGGAGGAAACCCACGAGGACATGTGGAGAACACACCACACTCCTCACAGACAGTCACCCGGAGGAAACCCACGCAGACACAGGGAGAACACACCACACTCCTCACAGACAGTCACTCGGAGGAAACCCACGCAGACACAGGGAGAACACACCACACTCCTCACAGACAGTCACTCGGAGGAAACCCACGCAGACACAGGGAGAACACACCACACTCCTCACAGACAGTCACCCAGAGGAAACCCACGCAGACACAGGGAGAACACACCACGCTCCTCACAGACAGTCACCCAGAGGAAACCCACGCAGACACAGGGAGAACACACCACGCTCCTCACAGACAGTCACCCGGAGGAAACCCACGAGGACATGTGGAGAACACACCACACTCCTCACAGACAGTCACCCGGAGGAAACCCACGCAGACACAGGGAGAACACACCACACTCCTCACAGACAGTCACCCAGAGGAAACCCACGCAGACACAGGGAGAACACACCACACTCCTCACAGACAGTCACCCAGAGGAAACCCACGCAGACACAGGGAGAACACACCACACTCCTCACAGACAGTCACCCAGAGCAGGACTCGAACCCACAACCTCCAGGTCCCTTGAGCTGTGACAGAGACACTACCTGCTGTGACAGTGCCGCACTAAACATACATCTAATAAAACCCCGCCCCCACAAAATATTTCACTAAACAACTATCAATAAAGTAGAAAAATCCAAACAAAATGTCCCTGTAGCATTTCACCTCCACTTTCATCATCCCCCTTTACCTTTGGGTTCTGGTGGCGGCATAAGACCAAGACGGACCTTCTCCTGGAGCTCCTTTTGACACTCCCGACGTGTCTGTCGTCTGAGCTTCTTCTGCTCCCTCTTAGTCAGATACACGCCTAGTGTCACTGGTTTGTCCCCGTCCACTGAGACACAGAGAGCAAGAGAAACGTGAACTAGACAAATATAAACATTGAATATAAGGGGCTTTGGTTCCTCAATTTAACAGCCATTACAAGAAACTGTACCACAATACCTGGAGGGGCCATTTGAGCTGGGTGCTCCACCAAAGTAGTGATCCCATGAAACTCCACACCGTCAAGTACTGTGTCAGCAGAACTAAAAAAAATAAAATAAATTATTTCAGAGCTTTACTACAGTAGTTACCGAACCCTGCTTTAACAGCTGCACATACTTACAGCTCTATGTTAGAGGGCAGGATGAAGGAGTCCCACCATTCGAGGAAAGGTACCTCTCCCTCACCGAGCTCCTTCTTAGGGGCAATCAGTGCCAGTTTAGTTGAAGCCTGAATTCCGGTCTTTTTAGCAGCCTGCGCAATTTCCATCTGCAGCCTTTCCAGCTGAGTCTGAGAAGAGAGGGATTGAAAAGTAACTAACTAGCCAATCCAATCAGCACTATTCCCAAGGCAGATATTAGAAGATGAAAAGGCTGGTGTAGTGCCATTTGCTGTCCCACTGACCTTGGTGCGTATTCGCTGGGCTATTTTCTCAAACCGGCCTTTCTCGTGGAACTTAAAGCCCTTTCTGGGTCTCTGTGGTGGTGGCACGATCATCCGAGGGTCAAAGTAGGAGGTGGACTCAAGATCATCACTAGGTTTCTCCTTCAGCTGTTGCCTGAACTGCTCTCTCTTCACTGCTCTGATGTTAGCTAGAGAGGATGAAAAGGACAAAGAGGTAAAGCAGGTGGTAAAGTCAGGACAGGAAAGAAGTAGGGGAACGATTCAGGATAATGCCGTTAGGGCTATGTTTACGTGTTACCCTTAAGAGTGGGCATGCGGTGCGTCAGTTCCACTTCCTTGCCACTGGCATCGACAGTTCTTCCAAGTTCATCCAGAATGAGGGGTGTGGGTTTTGTGATCTCACGAGCCTCAACCTTCCTG
This sequence comes from Hoplias malabaricus, assembly GCF_029633855.1. Taxonomy (NCBI): domain Eukaryota; kingdom Metazoa; phylum Chordata; class Actinopteri; order Characiformes; family Erythrinidae; genus Hoplias; species Hoplias malabaricus. The sequence continues at coordinate 41,571,032 of NC_089809.1, forward strand.
TAAAAACAGACAATGCCAACTATGACAAATGTTTCCCAAGAAAATGCAGATTGCATCACGTGTATGAGCATTGTTTTCTCCATAAAACTCTCCACGTACGGCGGTGCAATGCCCATGGCATGTAGATTGGCCAGCGCCACGAGGTTGTGTGGTCCTGTGTTGCCTGGAGTTCCAAGGATCCCAGGCTTCATAGCCAGGGTGGACTGGATCTTAGCCTGAAGCTCAGCAGCTTTGCGAGCCTTCTCGATGGCATCATTCATGAAGCTGGCCGCTTGGGATGGTGCGATGGACTGAGTCGTACCCGCTGAGGGAGCACCCAGGTTGGAGAGGATGGAGCGAGCGGAAGGAGACTCTGGAAGCGGTAATCTCGACTGAGGAAGAACACAGACAGGGACACGGAGAGAAAAGAAACCCCTTAAAACCACAACTAATATTCAAACAGAGAAAAAAAGACAGCTGGAAATTGTAAGTCCTCTACCTGAGGGACAGAGGGTGGAGCTGCAAAGCTGAGCTGCTTTTTCCTCTCTTCAATCTGCCGCGTGGCCGCTTCCATCATCTGCTTTATCTGTGGGGAACAATGGGGTTGAGTAGTAAAAGGGTTAAAAAGCTACTACACCACCAGTTAATTAATAATCAATAAATATATATTCTAATCAGTTTCCAAAAAGCTGTCTTATACACTGACCATGTGTTAATAATAAAGCGCTCTACCTGCATTTTGGTGAGCATGCCAGGGCTTTCGGTAGGAGGTCCAGGTAGGACTTCTGGCTCTTCGACTTCCTCAAAGCGAGGAACCCTCTTCTTTTTTGCTGTAACTTCACCAGTCTCTCCATCTTTTGCCCCTTCCACTTCATCTCCAAATACATCCTGTGTAGAAAGAAAGAAAGAAAGAAAGCGAGCGAGCTTTATCCAGGGTCATACCGACTAAAAGATTAACCCTATATTCACTGTTTAAGTAAAGCAACACAGACCAAATTCATCAAAACAGAAAAGCAATCAGACCTTCAGGTCTCTCTTTCGGTTCCTCTCTCCCGTTCCTTTGATGCCCCGAGAGTTTCTACTCTCCTCGAGTGCCTCGAAGAGCTGCTCCACAAAGCCACTCGCAGAATCATCAAGGAACGGCCTCAGCTGGTCTGAAAAGAGCGAGGGAGACATTCCACATTTGAAAGCAGTTTTTACCTCAGTCTCTCCCTTCTTTTAAAGATGACATTATGAAGAAGTCCCTTTTTCAGTGCTTTTGCACATTCAAGTACCTGGAATGTCTGCCAACCCACAAAATGTGAAATAAGACCACCCTGTCAGTCGTTTGTGGTCTGCCTTAGTCAGTCTAGGGGGCTCAGATTTGGACCCCCTTCTGTTTAGACCAGGAGTTGGCAGTCATATCCACATAGGGCCAGTGTGGCTGCTGGTTTTTGTTCCAATCAACAAGGAAGTCACATGACCAGCTGTTTTACTGAGTCCAAGGAGTGGAATCAGGTGTGCTCTGGTCTGAACGGACTGAAATCCAGCAGCCACACCGGCCCTTTGCAGATAAGATTGCCTTAATCCTTGGGACTAAAAACACACAGTTGGTTCCATCGCCATATTATACATTTATCCACTGATCCATCATCGGTAACCACACCATGTTCAGTGTCAACGTGGGTCCAGAGCAAACCTGAAACTGAGCGCAAGGCAGGAACACACCCTGAACTCACCCAGTCACTCCCACGCTCATCCACCCCTGTGGACAGTTTCACACACTCTCCCAGCCACTCACATGTACACCTACACCTGTGGACCATTTCTCACCGCCACTCCCCCTACAAACGTGTGTGTTTGGACTGCGGGAGGAAAGCAGAGCCCCTGAAGTAAACCCACACAGACACAGGGAGAACACACCACACTCCTGACATTAACCTAACACGCGTATCCCACCCTGAAACACAAAGAAATGTATTTTACTTCCTACCTGTAGTCTTCCTTTT